>NC_069070.1:80250461-80550461 GCF_025698485.1 Gossypium arboreum | reverse complement strand
TAAATCATTAAATATTGTCAAAAAATAATTAAGAAATATAGTTTATATGTATAGATTCCTTATTGAGTCTAGTTTTAAATGAAACATGTTTCATGGCTATTTGAATTGTGTACTGAGAGAAATTCAACTCGTAGTGAATAGAGGTCAGATCAGTCGAGCTGTATAATAGGGGAAAATTTAACTAATAAATTGTACTAATTGGCTGGAGCAAAAATTCTAGAAAAAAAATTAGTAAGAAGTTATATGAGTCTATTTTCAGGAAAATTGTATGGATTTGAATTTTGAGTTTTGTAACTCGAGTTATGATTTATTTAGTGAACATGACGCAGGAGAGACAACTCAATGAAAGTGGAGTAAATATTGAAATTAAAAGTAGATACACTTGAGTTAATGTGTAAACATATTAGATTCTTTAATTCTTATTTATATACATACTTACTAAGCTATATAAGCTTACTTTCTTTTCTCTCTTTTGTCTTATAGTGTCGTCCGGCATTGCTCAGGAGTTAAGGATTGTTGAAGATCTGCCACACTATCAATACTTTTGGGTATTTGAAAGATTTCTTTTGAATTATGGCATGTATAATAAGTAGGCTTCGTTATTTTGTTACGTGTCATAATTGCCTAGGTTTAAAATATTGGTTACATTATTTAACCAAATTATTTTGTATAAGCAATTGAAGTTGGCTAATATTGTTCAAGACATATGTTATAATGATACATTTTCTATTTGAATGACATATTTCTATTTCGGTTTCGTTTAATGATATATATTATGAACTGGTAATACCTCGTACCCTGTTTCGATGTGGAACACGGGTAAGGGGCGTTACAACCAGTACTACTTGGAGTGTAGCGATGGGTGGGTTGATTTTATCCCCACATGAAGTGTAGGGTTGGATGGAGATGGAGTGTAGAGGGTGGTTGGGTAGGATCTATTGATTTCATATCGTACTGTACTATCACTGAGATGGGCTCAGGCCCACACTGATACTGATACTGTAATGGGCTAAGGTCCTAACTGAAACTGAACCGTTACTGAATTGGGCTTAGGCCCAGACTGTATATGCTCACTGTTTGGTGTTGATATGGGATTTCACACTGAGTTTCCATAACTCACCCATCTGTTTATCTCTATAGGTAATCCCCATGCTTAGGCAGGTCGGTGCTACGAGGGACTCAAAGATGGCCACACAACTGCACGGACTTTCTCATTGGGTTTTAAATTATAAGTAGTTTTATATTGGGTATTTTTAATGTAGTAAGGCCTCTTTAAATTTTTAATCTTTAATTTGGGGTTTTATTTATTTTGATTTATATCTGCTAACAGTAGGATGCGGGTTTAAAAAGACAAATATTTTTGACATCATCACGATTACGCAACATGTTTTAAAGCTTCCGCAAGAAATAAAGTTTCAAAATTAATAACAACTTAATATGATTAAATTTTTGCCAAACAACTTAAATTTTGAAAATGAACGAGATATCCTAAAATCTTCGTTAAGATCACAAAGAGGTTAAATATAGAACGAATTTTTCAATAATTTTATACTTTATGAAAACACTTCAATGTGCCATCGCCAAATTCGGCCATAACGTCCGGGCTGGGTTTGGGGGTGTTACATTTAGTGGTATCAGAGTCAGGTTGCAGAACTCGGCAGTGGATTTAGGTTTCTTCTAAAACTTGGAATTTTCAAAACGAACTGTTCTAAATGAATTGATGGTATTTTGGAATATTTTTACTGAATGTGTGGTACATCGAGTCTCCAGCGCTGATTCTATAAGTCTTCTGAAACTGTTGTATGTTTAAATTGAAATACTGAGACAACTATAGGTAGTAGACTGCACTAAAATACTCTATTTAGGGTAAACTAAAAACTGTAGTAAGACTGCGATCTGCGAAAACGAACTCTGAATTACTAATACTATTTTTCATAAAACATCTGTTAATAAACATTGGAACTGTAAAACTGATGCATAAAATTGTTAATACAGATAAAACATAATTCGATATGAACACCAGAGGTACATGCGAAAGGGGTACAAGGGGTCGTGGCGGAGGCCGAGGAGGTGCTCGAGCTGAGTCTTCGTCATCTGGCCACATGCCTACTGTTGAAGCTAAAGAGGCACCGACTTCACCTGTTACTGAGATTGGATCTCATGATCGTGTGGTTGGGGGTGACGCACTGTCCCAAACCATGCTACGAATTCTGGAAAGGGTCACTAGGCCCAATATTGGTGCTGTAGGCCGTGGGTCGATTACAAAACAACTTCGGTCCAATGAGGCTGAGATTTTTAGGGGTATTCCTGGAGTTTCCCCTAATGTGGCTAAATGGATTGAAGCCACAGGGAGGATCATGGACGATCTCGACTGCACCCTTGAGCAGCAACTAAAGGTAGCAGTGTCATGCTGAGAGATGAGGCTTACCAGTGGTGGCTTACAGTTAAAGAAGGCACTCAACCCGATCAGTTGACCTAGGAATTTTTCAAGACTGCTTTCCAGAGTAAATATATGGGTGCTAGCTATGTGGATGCTCGGAGGAGAGAGTTTCTGAATCTGACTTAGGGGGATAAATCAATGGCTGAATATGAGGCCGAATTTTTGTGATTAAGCAGCTATGTGCGAGGGATAGTGGCAACCAAGTACGAGCGGTGTGTTCGTTTTGAGAACGGCCTCAGGATAGTCTTTGGATTTTGATAACTCCATAGAGGGAGTGAGATTTTGTGCTCTGGTTGACAAAGCGAAGATCACCGAGGAGGTGAAGCGTACTGAGTGCCAGAACCGTGAGAAGGAGAGAGGTAGGAACCAGAGGGATTTGGAGCCCTCAAATTCCTTTCTGAGGCCTAAAAAAAGGCCAGAGTTGATGGGCCAATTAGAGTCGGGGCCTCTGTTGCTGCTACTAGACCGCAGCCCTGTGCTGATTGTGGGAGACGCCATCAGGGCGAGTGCTGGAAAAGGGTTGAGGCATGTTTAAGATATGGATCATTGGAGCATTGTATCAGATATTATCCACGGAGGCCCGATCAGGTACGAGCTACTGGTATAGGTATTGTACAGCCACCGAGAGGTGTTCAGCAGCCACCGAGAGACCATGGTCAGACTAGAGGTGGAAATGGTTCGGACCGTGGTTAGATAGCACCGGGCAGAGGTGTTGGACATACTGAGCCGAGCCAGCCAACACTAGTTTATGCTGCATATTGTCGAGAGGAGGGAGACGCTCTAAATGTTATCATGGGTACATTCTTTATCTATAATGTACCTTAAACTGCATTGATAGATATAGGATTTACCCATTCCTACGTAGCTTGTAATGTGACTAAGACTTTGGGTATCTTGGTTAAGAGTACTACAAGTGAGGTGACTGTGTTGAGTCCATTACGGCAGTCAGTGAGGGTAGGTAAACTGTTCAAACATGTGCCTTTGAAAGTTCAAAGGGTTATCTTTTTGGCGGGTTTGATGGAACTTTCTTTTGGAGAATTTGACTTAATTCTAGGAACGGATTGGCTGGTTAAACATCAGCAAGCTTGGATTGTGCCACTAAACAAATAGTACTAAGAACTGCAGAGGATGTTGAGGTGGTTGTAATTGGGGAGCATCAAAACTACTTGTCAAATGTGATTTCAGCATTAAGAACAGAGAAATTGGTTCATAACAGTTGTGAGGCGTACCTAGCCTACATTAATGTTTCAGATTCTGGGGTTTCTACTGTGAAGGATATCAAAACAGTTAAAGATTTTTCAGATGTTTTTCCTGATGAGCTACCTGGGTTACCTCCAAACCATGAAGCTGAGTTTGGGATTGAGCTCTTGCCTAGTACAACTCCGGTATCCATCGCCCCTTATAAAATGGCACCGATGGAGCTTGTGGAGTTTAAGGCTCAGATTCAAGAGTTATTGGATCGTGGTTTCATTCAGCCTAGTGTGTCTCCATAGGGAGCACTGGTTTTGTTTGTGAAAAAAAATGATGGATCCATGCGTATGTGCATTGATTACTGATAATTGAATAAATTGACCGTTAAGAATAAGTATCCCCTACCAAGGATCGATGATCCATTTGACTAGTTTCTTGGAGCTTTGGTTTTCTCTAAGATTGATCTTCAATCGGGCTACCATCAACTGAGGGTTAAAGAGACTGATTTTTATAAGAAAACATTTAAGACTCGTTATGCTCATTACGAGTTCCTGGTGATGCCGTTTGGATTGACGAATGCACCAACGGCTTTTATGGATTTGATGAATCGAGTGTTCCAGCCCTATCTGGATCGGTTCGTGGTGGTTTTTATTGATGATATCCTAGTGTATTCGAGGACTGAAGATGAACACAATACACATCTCTGAGTTGTTCTGCAGATTCTAAAGGAGAAACAACTGTACGCCAAGTTCAGTAAGTGTGAGTTCTAGTTATGAGAGGTAACATTTCTGGGCATGTGGTAGCTGCTGAAGGGATTAGGGTTGATCCCCGAAAAATTGAAGCTGTTCTGGATTGGAAGCCGCCTAAGAAGGTATTTGAGATCCATAGTTTTCTGAGACTGGCAGGGTATTATTGGCGATTTGTAGAGGGGTTTTCTTTGATTGCAACACCTCTGACTAAGTTATTGCATAAGGGGGTGCCATTTAACTGGACTGATGCACAGTAGGAGAGCTTCGAGAAGCTTACGAATGTTCTGATTGAGGCCCCTATCTTGATACAACCAGAGTCTGGGAAAGAGTTCACTGTTTATAGTGATGCATCACATGTTGGGCTGGGATGTGTGTTGATTCAAGAGGGTAAGGTGGTTGCATATGCGCCATATCAGCTTAAGAATCATGAGGCAAATTATTCGACGCATGATTTGGAGTTGGCTGCGATGGTATTCGCATTGGAGATATAATGGCATTACCTATACGGTTAGAAGTGTATTATTTACATTGATCACAAAAGCCTCAAATGTTGCCTCACTCAGAAGGAGCTAAATCTTAGGTAGCGTAGATGGATTTAGCTGCTAAAAGATTATGATTTTACGATCGAATATCATCCTCGGAAGGCTAATATGGTGGCAGACGCACTGAGTCATAGAGCTATGGCTGATCTGAGGGTGATGTTTGCTCGCCTAAGTTTATTTGATAATGGTAGTTTGTTGGCTGAGCTTCAAGTTAAACCAACGTGGATTGAGTAGATTAAGGGTAAACAGTTGAAAGATGAGTCTCTGGGTCATCGTTTCTGTCAGGTTGAGAGTGGGGATACTGTGGATTTTGGGTTGAATAGTGAAGAGGTGCTCTGTTTCCATGGGAGAGTCTGCGTACCGAAGGATACTGATGTGAGGCAGTCTATACTACGAGAGGTGCATAGTAGCCCTTATGATGTGCATCCTAGTGGAAATAAGATGTACCGTGACCTTCGTGAGTTGTATTGGTGGTTGGGTCATAAGCGTGAAGTTACCAACTTTGTGGGTAAATGTCTAACTTGTCAGTAGGTTAAGGCTGAACATCGGTTACCTTCAGGGTTGCTTGAGCCAGTTAAAATTCTTCTTTGGAAGTGGGAGAGAATGACTATGGACTTCGTTAGTGGGCTGCCCTTAACGCCTACTAAAAAGGATTCAGTGCAGGTCATCGTGGATCGATTGTCCAAATCTACCCATTTCAAACCTATTTGTACTGATTACTACTTGCAGAAGCTGGATAAACTGTATGTTTCTGGGATATTGAGACTGCATGGGGTACCGGTTTCTATAATATCTGATAGGGATCTTCGCTTCACGTCTCGATTCTAGAAGAAGCTACATGAAGCTCTGGGTATAAGGTTGGACTTCAGTACTGTGTTCCATCCTCAGACAGATGGTCAGTTAGAGAGGGTGATTCAAATACTGGAGGACATGTTGAGGAGTTGTGTAATTGACTTCCAAGGCAGTTGGGAGGATTATTTTCCGCTAGCGGAGTTTACTTACAACAATAGCTATCAGTCTAGCATACATATGGCACCTTACGAGGCATTATATGGTCGCAGGTATTGTACTCCTTCGTGTTGGTGAAGGCTTAACGGGTGTTCGGACCCGAATCGATTTCGATCTCGAGGAGAAAGTTAGATTAATTTGAGATTGACTGAAAGCGGCATCAGACAGACAAAAGTCGTATACAAATCTGAAGCATAAGGAGATTGAGTATTCTATGGGGGACTTCGTTTTTCTCAAGGTCTTGACATGGAAGAAGGTACTGAGATTCGGACGGAAGGGCAAGTTGAGCCCTAGGTTCATTGGGCCTTACCGCATATTGCGACGTGTGGCTGGTTGCATATCGGTTGGACTTACCTCTACAGTTAGACTGGATTCACGGTGTATTTCACGTCTCTATGTTGAGGCGCAATCGCTCTGATCCAATGCATGTTATTTCGGTTGAGGAGTTTGTGGTTAAGCCAGATCTAACTTTTGTGGAGGAGCCGGTTCAGATATTGGATCGCGATGTAAAGATTTTAAGGAGGAATTCTATTCCACTAGTTAAGGTTCTTTGGCGTAATCACAGCTCTAAGCAGGCCACGTGGGAACCTAACGAGGCGATGCGGCAAAAATATCCTCATCTATTCTAACCTGGTAAATTTCTATGCCTAAATTTTCTTTTAGGGGGTAGAGTTGTAACACCCCAAAATCCTAAGTAATTATTTTTGTATGGTTGTGACATACCAATGTTTGCCTCAGTGGTTAAGTGTTCTGGGAGTGTTTAAGAGGTCTTGGGTTCAAGCCTTGACTTGAGCAAATTTTTATTTTAATATGAATAAACCTTGTCTTTAGTTAGTAGGCTTTTAAATAAATGAGGGTATTTCATGACAGAAAGGGCCTACTAGTCTAGGGGTAAGTGGCTTGTCATTATTTCTAAAGGTCTTGAGTTTGAGTCCTGTTACATGCAAGGTGAGTTTTATTTTGATGCCAGTGCCGTGGGAGTGTTCTAGCTTTGCTGAAACTCTGAAGTGTTGGGGGAAATTCAAATTAGATGATGGAGAGATTGGAGGAGAATTTGAGGAGTGGATCAAGGCATTTAGTAGTCAGTTTGAGTGATTTTAGGAGGAAATCATGGGGATTTGAAATGGTGGGAGAGTCGGTGCCGAAATTGGATTCTCCTCAACCATTTGGCTTGTCTTTGGCGTCCCTGACTAGTCGATGATGTTTTTCCCCGTCTTGCTGAATTCCCTTGTTACCATTTGCCAAATCTTTTTGCTACTTTCTCCAAATTCTTCCCTTCTTCTCCTCTTTTCTTTCCATAAGGCCTCTATTTTATGCCTATTGTGCTACTGGTTTGGGTTTCTGTCCCTGCTAATTTGTTCTCTTTGCTAATCTGCTCATCTCAGTCTCTCTTCACCCCTCTTTATCCTTTGTCGAATTCGTGTTCTTCCCCTCTCCCAGTCGGTTCTTAACATTTACCTTCTCCTTTTGTTCATTGGCTTAATACCCCTTTCTCTTCCCTATCTACTCTTTCGACTTTTGTTAAGTTTTCTTTCTTTCACTGTTATAGCTGAATACCTTCTTCTCTTAAAGCGAATCTCTTCCTCTCTTTCATTGTCGAACATCTTTCTCTATTGTTGTGTCCCTCCAAGTTTCTGGAACTTGTCTGGGAGTGAAGGATTATTCATTGATATTGGAACGTTCAAATCCTCTCTTATCACTCGATCGAAGGTAACTCTATCTTTAGTCATCACGTGAATAACTCGAGTACTTTTGGCTTGGATTCTTGGGTATAGGCCGATTGCTACATTCCCTATTTTTTTGGGGTTTTGTGTTTTCTGTAAGTTAGTATACGTTGATTCAAGTCATGGGTTTGAGCAATCATGATTAATAGAAATTTTTGTAATGCAGATATTCGTTAGGGAGCTTGTAACCAATCTTCGTCAACAGTTTAAGTGGGCTAAGCCGCATTCGTTCAATCAAGGCAAGTACTAATTATTATTTTGTGTTAAGTGTAAAAAGGGGTTGTTTAACCCTATCGATTAAAGGACTAACGAAGTGTCTTGGTTGAATATAGGTTTGGTGCTTGTGGGCTTTTGCACATCTTCGTAAACAAGGTGTCTAATCTCCCCTCCAACTATAGAAACCGTAAAAGCCGGAATAAGTGAATGATGACGCTACACAAGCGTACGCTCGCTTGTGTGGTAGTCTATGTGACTATACATGGGCATTTGATTATGGAGGCCATCATGAGTGATTTCATGGGCTAAGGTCGTTTTAGGCCTTATTGGGAGGAAATGGGATTTGTGGGCCCCATGGGCATGAGGGCCCTACTCGAGTAAACCACATGGACGTGTGGTGAATATTGAGCCAAGCTAGGTAATCCACATAGCCAGGGCCATTTGTGGGCCATGGGGGCCACACGGATGTGTGGGCCCGCATGGGCCGTATGCCTATTTTCACTGTTTGACTGTTAAGGTTGCACGGGTCGCCCGACACTACTTTGGACCTACTGTTGGGTCGATAAGTGAACTTGGACCCCTAATCGATAAATTGACTATTATGCCCTTATGTGTTAAAATGACTGATATGCCCCTATGAGATGTATGATTATATTTGAGCATGTCACTTTACATATATTGAATATGTAACACCCCAAACCCGGCCCAGACGTTACGGCCGAATTCAGCGTGTCACATGGGGAAAGTTATTAAAGAAGTTATGTTTTATCCAAAAATCTTTCTTAGGGTTTGAAGAATGTTTTGTTTTAAGTTAAAGTGAACGGAAGCTGTGCACCAGGTAGGAAGCCAGAAAAGAGGAGGTGAGTCTGTTGGACTGCTTAAGTACCAAGCTCTTCACGGTTCCAATCCTAGACATGCACACATCCATTGCCACACTTTAAGCCTGTTACTAGTCCACGAATAATTAATTAAGTTTAAGTCTATTTAAAATATTCATTTCCTTTGAAAACGTTTACATTGCGGAAGCTTTGCTCGATTATCGTGATATTTTCAAAATAGGAAACTTTTATAAAACGCGCCCTAAAGCTAACCAATTTAAATACCCAAAATAAATAAAATAATAAGAAAAGCGGTCTTATTACAACTTAAACCAAAAACAAAATAATCAAAATAATAATTACGAAACTTAAAAAAAAACATAAATTAATCTTCGTGGCCACTCTGAATCTCGCCCAGCTCCAAGTCCACCAACTAGGGCTCACCTGCAAGGATGGAAGGGAAAGGGATGAGTTTGGAAAAGTCAGTGTGTAAGGAAAACCCATTCAAAGCCTAAGTCAGCTCTAGCCTATTGGGCCTAAGCCCATTCAGATAACAGTATGTATTGGGCCGAAGCCCTTTTCAGAATAAACTGGACCTTAGCCCCATTTTAGATAGCAAGATGGAGTCAGAACACCCTTACCCGTATCCCGCCGTAGCAGGTAAGAGGTATTAACAAATTATAGTATATACTATTAAACAAAACCCAACAAAAATATGGCGTGCAATTTGATCATTATAACATATGCCATTAACAATACAAACCAACTTCAAAGGCTTCGTACAAAATGATCAGTTTGATACTATAAGTAGTAATTTGAACCTAGACAATTATGACACGTAACAAAAGAACTAAGTCTGCTATACATGCCATATTTCAAAATGTTGAGTTCATATACCAAGAGTATTGATAGTGCGGCGGATCTTCTACGATCTCGACTCGTGCTAATTTGGACGACACTATAAGACAAAGGAGAGAAAAGAAAGTAAGCTTATAGCTTAGTAAGTAAGTATATAAATAACAAATAAGAAATCTAATATGTTTACAACATAACTCAATTATATCATATTTTTTAATTTTATTGTTTACTCCAATTTGATCAAGTTGTCCCTCTGCGTCATGATCACTAAATAAATCATAACTCGAGTTACAAAACTCGAAATTCAAATCTGTAAAATTTCCTGAATCTAGATTCATAAAATTCTTACTAATTTTTTCTAGAATTTTGGTTCAGCCAATTAGTACAGTTTATTAGTTAAAGTTTCCCCTGTTACACAGCTCAACTGATCTGACCTCTGTTCATTACAAATTGAATTTCTCTCAGTAAAAAAATCAAATAACCATGAAACCTATTTCATTTAAAACTAGATTCAATAAGGAATTTATGCATATAAACTATATTTGTTAATTTGTTTTTTACAATTTGTAATGATTTTTCAAAGTTGAAACAGGGGATTTCATAGTCATCCTGAGCAAGTCTCACACAATTGTAAATATCTCAAAATATAGAATTCCTTTGCTTGATCTGTTTCTTTTATATGAAAATAGACTCATTAAGCTTTAATTTCACATCTCATTCAACTTATAATTAAATTCCTTCTATTTTTGGTGAATTTTCAAAATCACATTACTGCTACTGTCCAAAACAGTTTTAACGCTAATTTCATCCTTTCACACATTCTTTATACTAACCTCATTTTAACTTGCATATATATATACTACAAATCATTTTCATCACATTTCATACATCACAAGTGTAGGTCTATTACTACAATGTCACCACAAAACCATCCCGTTGAACAATTCGGAATAATCCTCGATACTTGATAGTTTCAGTACACAGCCCCACCATCATATCTCATTTAATTCGGCTCTCTTGTACACATGGTGAACACTTAGTACCACTCATGCGACCTAGCCGATTTATCTCATAGCTCTCTTGTCTACATGGTGTCCTTCACTTGGAATCACTCATGTGGCCTAGCTACATTTATCTCTCACGTAGCTCTCTTGTCTACATGGGATACATCCCGTATCACACATGTGACCTAGCTACATTTATCTCTCACGTAGCTCTCTTATCTACATGGGATACATCCCGTATCACACATGTGACCTAGCTACTATATAGTATCTCGTAGCCTTCTTGTACACATGATGTGCACTCGGCACCATACATGTGACCTAGCTACGCTCCCTCTATTTTATTCGATTTTTTCCGAATGTTCAACCGGGATCTCTCTCTCTATTATTTATTTTCATTCTTTCAATAGTTGATTTATACTTCAACATCAGCTAATATATATATAATAGGCTGAAATATAAAAAATGTAAATGAAATTAATGTAATATTTATATACAAACTTACCTCGGTGTAAAATATGGGAATTTTGCAATTTAGTCCAAAACTTTCTCCTTTCCTCGTTCGAGGTCGATTCCACGCCTTTCGTGTTCTATAACAACATATTTAGCTCATTTAACACTCAAAATATTTATTTTAATCCAAAAATCACATTATACAAAAATTACATTTTTGCCCCCTAACTTTTACAAAATTACGATTTTGCCCCAAGTCTCGGAAATTTAAATTCAGCCCTTATTCTCATGTTTGATGACCTACTGATCATTTTTCTCTTCTATGGCAACATCAAATTCTCACTCTAACGCATAGTTATGAACAATAGGTATTTTTATCGATTATGCCGGTTTTGCTCGTTTTGTTAAAATCGCTTAGAAAAGATCGTTCCCTAACTTCAAACATTCATATTCTACCATCAAACAACAAAATACATGCCTATCATTCATGGCTAAATTTTTAAACATAAACCCTAACTCAAACTAATGGTAGAAATAAGTAAACCGAGCTACGAGGATTTCAAAAATGTGAAGAACATTAAAAACGGGGCTTGAATTCACTTACTATGAAGCTTGAAAGTTGAAGAAACCCTAGCTATGGAGGAGAGAAATTTTTGGCAGCAACTAATGAAGATGATAACCAATTTTGTGTTATTTTTCCCATTTTATTTCATTTAATATACAAATGACCAAAATGCCTTACTACTAAACTTTCAAAAAAATTCCCTCCATGTCCAACTTTTGTCCATAACTTAAGAATGGGTCAAATTGCTATTTAAGACCTCCTAATTAATATTCCAAAGCAATTTCATATGAAAAACTTCTAAAACACGAGTTTTACAATTTATTCGATTTAGTCCCTATTCTCAACTTAAGCGCGAAATGCACAGAATTTTATCACGAAATTTTCATGAAATCATGAAATCATATCATAAACCCCAAAATAATTATAAAACAATTATTTCTATCTCAGATTTGTGGTCACAAAACCACTATTCCGATTAGGCCCTAATTCGGGTTGTCACAATTCTCCCCCTTTAGAGATTTTTGTCCTCGAAAATCTTACCAGTAAAGAGGTTCGGATACTGTTTCCTCATAGCTTCCTCGAGTTCCCACGTAGCCTCTTCTATCCCATGTTTGTGCCACAATACTTTCACTAAGGCTATACTTTTATTTCTTAACTGTTTAATTTCTCGAGCCGAAATCTTTATTGGTTCCTCCTCATAGGTCATATCCGGTCGAATCTCAATTTCTGTTGGAGAGATCACATGTGAAGGATCAGAATGATAACGTCGCAACATTGATACATGAAACACGTTATGAATTCTTTCTAACTCTGCTGGTAAGGCCAACTGATATGCCACTGGTCCAATCCTCTCAGTAATCTCGTAGGCCCAATAAAATGCGGACTCAACTTGCCTTTTCGGCTAAATCTCAGAATCTTTTTCCATGGTGACACCTTCAAGAACATTTTATCACCCATCTGAAATTCAATCTCTTTTCTTTTTAAATCTGCATATGACTTTTTTCGATCTGAAGCAGCTTTCAAGCAATCCCGAATTACTTTTATTTTCTCTTCGGTTTCTTTAACTAGATCAACTCCGTGAATCTGTGAATCTGTTTCTCACTAAGTTCGGTCTAATATAAAGGAGTCCGACACTTACGACCATACAAGGCTTCGTACGGTGCGATTTGTATACTTGACTGATAACTGTTATTGTAGGCAAATTCAATCAAAGATAGATATTTCTCCCAACTACCTCCAAATTCTAAGACACAGCATCTAAGCATATCCTCGAGTACTTGGATTACTCTTTCCGACTGACCATCTGTTTGTGGATGAAACGCGGTACTAAAGTTCAATTTTGTACCCAAAGCTTCTTGTAACCTTTTCCAAAATCTCGAGGTAAATCTCGGATCTCTATCTGATATTATAGACATAGGTGCTCTGTGTAACCTCACAATTTTAGCAATATATAATTCGGCTAATTTATCAAGTAAGTAATCGGTACGTACTGGTATAAAGTGGGCTGACTTTGTTAATCTATCAACCACTACCCAGACAACATCCTTCTTTTTAGGAGTTAAAGGCAAACCGGTTACAAAATCCATGGTAATCTTGTCCCATTTCCACTCGGGCACCATTACGGTTGAAGTAATCCGAAGGCACTTGATGTTCACTTTTACTTGTTGATGATCAAACACTTGGTTACAAATTCGAAATGTCCTTTTCATACCGCCACCAATACAACTTCTTTAAATCATTATACATTTTTGTGCTACCAGGGTGAACTGATAAACAGCCACTATGCGCCTCATGTAATATTTTCTGAATCAATTCATTGTTTTTCGGTACACATATCCTGTCTCGAAACATCAAACAGTCATCTGGTCCAACTCGAAAATCTGAGTCGTAACCTGATTCGCATTGAGTTCTCTTAGTTCGCAACTCACTATCGTTCTTTTGAGCATCACAAATCAACTGGAGAAATAACGGTTTAACCCTCATCTCTGCTAAGATTGACCCATCATCAGACAATGCTAACCCCATATTCATGGCTCTCAAAGTAAAAAGAAATTTCCTGCTTAAGGCGTCAGCAACCACATTTGCTTTTCCTGGATGATAATCAATCACTAGATCATAATCCTTTAATAATTCAAGCCATCTCCTCTGTCGCAGATTCAAATCCTTTTGATTCATCAAATACTTCAAACTTTTGTGATAAGTAAAAATTCGGCATTTTTCACCATACAAATAATGTCGCCAAATCTTCAAGGCAAAGACAATAGCGGCCAATTCCAAATCATGTGTAGGATAGTTCTTCTCATGCAGTTTTAACAGTCTTGAAGCATAAGCTACCACTTTACCCTCTTACATCAACACACATCCAAGGCCTGTCAATGATGCATCACTGTAAATTACGAACTCCTTTCCTGGCTCAGGCTGTACTAAAATTGGTGCTTCAGTCAATCGTGCTTTCAACTTTTCAAAACTCTGCTGACATTTATCAGTCCATTCAAACTTAACATTCTTTTGCAACAACTTAGTCATAAGAGAGGCAATCATCAAAAATCCCTCAACAAAAAGGTCTATAATACCTGGCTAAGGCTAAAAAGCTTCTAACCTCGGATACATTCTTGGGCGGTTTCCAATCAACGATCGCAGAAATCTTGCTTGGATCCACCCGACTACCATCACCTGAGACTATATGTCCCAAAAATCTGACTTCACGAAGCCAGAACTCACTTTTACTGAACTAGCAAACAGTTTCTTTTCTCTCAAGATCTGCAATATGGTTCTCAAGTGTTCGGCATGTTTAGACTCATCCCGAGAATTGTAACACCCCGAACCCGAGACCATCGCCGGTGTCGGACACGAGGGGTTAGCAAGCTAAGTTCACTTGTTTTGCCCATCCATTGGACATTTCCAGTCAGGCTGGAAATGACTGCGTCACTGTCGCCTTAAAAATCATATCTCGAGTTTCAAAACTCGGAAACTGGTTTCGTAAATTTTCCCTGAATTTAGACTCATATATCCATCCATGGGTTTATTTCTAGAATTTTTGGTCGGGCCAATTGGTACAGTTTATTAGTTAAAGTCACCCATGTTACAGGGATCGACTGCTCTGACCTTCGTGCGGTATAACTTGAATATCTCTCTGTGCAGGGCTTTAATGCTGGTTCCGTTTGTTTCTAATGAAACTAGACTCAAAATGGAATCTGTCCATATAAGGTATGTCTCCTAATTCTTTTGGATAATTTATAGTGAATTTTTAAAGTTGCGACAGGGAACCCAGAAACCATTCTGGCCCTGTCTCACAATAGCTTTAATATCTCTTAACCTGTAACTCCTATGACCATTTCGTTTCTTCCATAAGAAAATAGACTCATCAAGGTTCATTTACATAGCTTATTCACTATTTAATTCCATTCCTATGAATTTTGGTGATTTTTCACATTCACGCCACTGCAGCTGGCAGCATCTGTTTTAAGGTAGGGCTTACCTATTTGGTAGTCTCCATGAATCAACTAGTCTTGCCATACATAGGTTCATATATGATCATTTTAACCATACCAATGGCTGATCATATGACCAACATTCCTATTTCCAAGCCATAGCCACATCATGACACCAAATATATATATATACAAACCACAATTAGTCTAAGTTCATGCTTCCTTTTTCGAGCCATTTTCGCATGGCCGTACATACTTACATTACAACATATTTAACAAACATGAGGTAGTCCTATACATGCCATCTCAAGTTCAACCAATAATTTATACCAAAATGGAGGCTTGATAGTGTGGATGACTTGACTTCAACGATCCCAAATCCGATTGCTTGAGCGAAATCTAGAAAACCGAGAGCCAAAGCAACGGGGTAAGCATTTTATGCTTAGTAAGTCTCAAGGAATATAATCAACTCTAATTAAAGCAATACATTCACATAACCAAATGCATCATTTCATTAATGCACATTCACATACTCGTACTTACTTCACCATCCCAACACTTATGTTCATACACAAATAACGGCTTCATTAAGGCCGATAACTCGCTCCATCATAGGAGCGGATATTCATCGCTCTTACTCCTAGCGCGCAAAGCACACACCGCACTTACCTTGTCATTGGGAAATTTCACAAGTGCATTAGCTGAAATTTTCCAGCAAGCTTATAATTTTCAAATCACATACCTTCGGAGTTTAACCGGACGTCGCTACTCGTTCAATCGCCGGGACATAGCCGGTTATGATAACCCGCACCAAGGCCTCACGGGACTTAACCCGGATATCACGATTTGCACAAATGCCTTGGTCTTAGCCGGATTTAACAACTTGCACGAATGCCTTGGTCTTAGCCGGATATAGCTACTAGCACAATTGCCTTGGTCTTAACCGGATATAATTTTCAGCATAATTGTCTTGGGCTTAGCCGGATATCATTCAATTTCTCATGCACACATACATCAATAATCATTGGACATACATATTTCATTTTCCTTACTAAGGCTCAAACACAATTATAATCATTAGCATATTCGCGCCGGGACTTAGCCGGGTGGAATTCAAATACTCATACACACATAATCAATAATCATACACATCCATATTTCATCTCACATAATTCAAGTAAGGTCACTTCTTGAGGACTTACCTCGGATGTTGTCGAACGGCTTTTACGGCTATTCGATCACTTTTCCTTCCCTTGTCCAATTGTGGACCTCTTAGCTCTTGAGCTAATTCAAACAAATTCAATTTATTAAAACCTCATTGTGCTAGCTTATGGCGAATATGACAAGGAATTTAAATGGTCATATGGCCACTCTTTAACTTGAATACACAATGGTCATGCACATTTTATACTACATCAAGCAATTCAATACAATTTATTTGAGCATCAAGGAAATGCTAAGGCCTTCAATAGGCTACCCAAGGCGAATATTCATGTACATGTTGAGGCCAATTATGCACTTAATACCTCACAAAAACAGCATGCATTTTACTAGTTAATGCTTTTCATATTGTGGCTCAAAACTTATAATATAGCATCAAGCACTTATATGTGTGCTAGGCCGATTTGTGCTTGCAATTTCACAATTATTCTTCAACATCTTCTTCGTTAAACAAACTTATTCATCACTTCCTTCATAACCAAAACATCATGTGCAAACATATATATACATATATGAGCATGGCGAATTTCAAGGTGTCCATAGCCATCCAAAACACAAATTTTAACTAACATGCAAGAAGCATGAACCATGCTCATGAATGCATCATGGCGAATATGACAATCATGCTCCTTTTCAACTTCAATCATGATAAAACAAAAGAAAGCTCAAAATCTTACTCAAGAGTAGACAATCCATCATTGCATGCATCATCATCAAGCTTCACACTTAGCATGCAATGGCTTTATCACCATAACAACTTTGGCCAAATACCATTTCCATGGCTTAACAAAGATTTGAGCCATGGCTAACATGCACATCAAGTTAGCAACCAAAACATGCATGAAACTCCTAACACAACCTCATACATACCTTAGTCTTGATGCAAACTTAGCCAAATCTCCTTCTAGATCTCTTCCAAACCAAGCATGAAGCAAAAATCCTCCTTCTTCCTTAGTTTTGGCTCAAAGAAAGGATGAACAAAATTTTTTCTTTCCTTCTCTACAACTCACGGCAATGGGGGATTACCACACTCACACACATTTTTTTTTCATTTTTTATCACCCATACACCTTTGTTTATTATTTCACCCTAATGCACCAACAAAACATGTTTCATGACATGTTTAGCCCATCCTCCTTGTCATGGCCGGCCACCACCTATAAAGGGGAATTTGACATGCAAGTCCATTATTTTGCATGCATGCTTTAATTAGTCATCACACATTTCCTATCATACTTTCAAAGTTCATTACTAAGTCCTTTCTTGTGGAATTCACCCTTATAACACTAAATCAATCATCATAAAATGTCATACATGAGCACACACATGTTATAGGCATCAAAATAAATTTTAATTATTTTTATGCCTCGGTTTTGTGGTCCCGAGACCACCTTCCGACTAGGGTCAATTTTGGGCTGTCACAACTCTCCCCACTTAAGAAATTTTCGTCCCGAAAATCTTACCGTAAATAGGTTTGGATATCGCTCTTTCATAGAGTTCTCGGTCTCCCAAGTAGCATCTTTTATCCCGTGCTTGAGCCATAACACTTTTACTAGCGGAACCCGCTTGTTTCGCAACTCTTTCACTTCTCGTGATAGGATACGAATCGGTTCTTCCTCATAACTCATATTAGCTTGAATTTCAATTTCTGATGGACTAATCACGTGCGATGGATCGGATCTATAGCGTCGAAGCATCGAAACGTGAAAGACATCGTGAACCTTTTCGAGTTCAGGGGGCAAAATCAAGCGATATGCCCTTTGGATCGACTCGCCGGATATCTCGTATGGCCCAATGAACCTCGGGCTCAACTTGCCCTTACGGTGAATCGAGTATCTTTTTCCAAGGCGATACCTTAGAAACACTTTATCACCCACCTGATACTCGATATCCTTACGCTTCAGGCCCGCGTACGACTTCTGACGATCGGAGGCTATCTTCAGACTTTCACGGATTACTTTCACTTTCTGTTCAGCATCTCTAATCAAATCCACCCCGAAAATCTTACTTTCACCAAGCTCAGTCCAAAACAATGGTGTACGGCATTTACGACCGTACAAGGCCTCGTAGGGTGCCATCTTAATACTTGATTGAAAGTTGTTGTTGTGGCGAATTCAATCAACGGCAAATACCGCTCCCATGAACCACTAAACTCGAGGACGCAACATCTTAACATATCCTCAAGTATCTCGAATTATCCGCTCGGATTGACCCTTGGTTTGGGGGTGAAAGGCGGTGCTGAAATGCAACTTGGTACCCAAAGCCTCTTGCAATTTCTTCCAAAATAGCGATGTAATCTTGGGTCTCTATCCGACACGATAGAAATAGGCACCCCATGCAATCGAATAATTTGGGAGACGTATAATTCTGCCAATTTATCGGCGAAAAATCCGTGCGGACGGGGATAAAATGAGCGACTTGGTCGATCTATCAACAATGACCCAAATCGCATCTTTCTTACTTGCCGACACTGGTAATCCAGATATAAAATCCATTGTCACTCGATCCCATTTCTATTCAGGTATCATGATTGGCTGAAGTAATCCCGATGGCACTTGATGTTCCGCTTTCACTTGTTGACATATCAGACACCTTGAAACAAATTCAGAAATGTCTCATTTCATACCGGGCCACCAAAATTGGCGTTTCAGGTCATTGTACATTTTAGTACTACCCGGGTGGATTGACATTCGACTACTGTGAGCCTCGCTCAAAATCATCGAAACAAGTTCCGAATTCCTTGGAATACATAATCGACCCTTGAACGTCAAGCAGTCATTGTCGTCAATCTGAAATTCCGATTCTTCATCCGAAACACATTCGGCTCGCTTAGCGACCAATTCAGCGTCGACCTTCTGAGATTCAAGTATTTGATGAATCAATAACGGTTTGGCCTCTAATTCGACTACTAGCACCTCCTCGGGTGAAACGGATAAATGAGCATCCATCGCTCAAAGCGATAAAGTGCCTTGCGACTTAAAGCATCGGCCACCGCGTTGGCCTTTCCCGGGTGATAATCAATGATGAGTTCATAGTCTTTCAACAACTCAAGCCAACGTCTTTGTCGCAGGTTTAAATCTTTCTGAGTCATCAAATATTTTAGACTCTTGTGGTCCGAATAAATATGACACCTTTCTCCAAACAAGTAATGCCGCCATATCTTCAAGGCGAACATTATGGCTGCTAGTTCAAGGTCATGGGTCGGATAGTTTCTCTTATGCGGCTTTAGTTGTCTCGACGCCGAAAGCCACAACTCGACCTTCTTGTATCAACACACAACCTAACCCAAGCAAGGATGCGTCATCAGTATATGACAAACTCTTTACGGACTCATTTGTACTAGCACTGGGGCCTCGGTTAAACAAGTTTTTAGTCGATCGAAACTTTCTTGACAAACGTCCGACCACTCGAACTCAACATCTTTTGGAGTAGTTTCAGTCATCGGTAGCAGCTATCATCGAAAAACTTTGCACAAATCGTCGATAGTATCCGGCAAGCCCCAAAAAGCTCCTAAATTCGGTAACATTCCTCGGAGGTTTCCAATTGACTATGGCCGAAATTTTGTTCAGGTCCATCCTCGACACCGATCACGGACACCACGTGCCCCAAAAAAAAAGCTAACCTCTTTCAGCCAAAATTCACATTTACCAAACTTTGCGTATAACTGCTTATCTCGTAAGATTTGCAACACTAGCCTCAGGTGTTCAGTTTCATCTCTCGAATTGACCTAAATGTCATCGATAAATACAACTACGAACCGATCCAAGTATGGCCTGAAAATTCTATTCATTAAATCCATAAACACCGCAGAGGCATTAGTGAGCCCAAACGACATCACCAAGAATTCGTAGTGACCGTACCTCGTTCTAAAAGCGGTTTTGGGTATGTCCGATTCTCGGACCCTCAACTGATAGTACCCCGACCTTAAATCTATCTTTGAAAACACCAAGGCTCCCTTTAATTGATCAAACAAATCGTCAATTCGTGGCAACAGATATTTATTCTTTATCGTCACTTTATTGAGTTGACGATAGTCGATGCAAAACCTCATGCTTCCGTCCTTCTTTTCACAAACATTCTTTGGTGCGCCCATGGAGAAAAACTCGATCGAGCGAAACCTCTATCCGTTAATTCTTGCAATTGGACCTTCAATTCCTTTAACTCCGTTAATGCCATACGATACGGAGCTATCGAAATTGGAGTGGTACCAGGTACCAATTCGATGCCAAATTCTACTTCCCGAACAGGTGGTAAGCCCGGCAATTCTTCGGGGAAAACATTCGGGTATTCACAAACCACGGGCACAGATTCGGGTTTCTTTTCTGATTCCTTGTCATCGAGCACGACGCAAGGTACGCTTCGCACCCTTTTCTTACATGTTTCTAGGCCAACATCGCTGATATTACAGCTGGCAACTCCTTTAAGTCCGTAGACTCAACCCGTATTATCTTGTTATTCGTGCTCCTCAAATCGATAGTCTTGCTCTTGCAATTTACAACCGCATCGTGCATGGTCAACCAATCCAAACCAAGAATAACATCGAACTCATCGAACGGCAAAAGCATCAAGTCCGCCGGAAAACAAGAACCTCGGAACACTAGGGACTTTTCTTGCACACTTTGTTGACAAGCACGTAATGACCCAAGGGTTTGACACCGAATTACAAACTCGATGAGACTCAATGGGCAAAGTCTTCTTTGGATGCTAAGGTTTCACATATATATGAATGAGTAGAACCAGGGTCAATCAAAGCAATCACATTTGTATTGAAAAGAGTGAAAGTACCGGTAATAACATCCGAGAGGCAAGCATCCTCGGCGTGCGCGTATGGCATAAGTCCTAGCAGAGCACGAGCCTCAAATCGATGGTAGCATCTCTAGATCCTCTCGACCGCCATCGACATTGCCCATATTTCTAGGTGGCCTACCTCGGCGATGGTAGCACCGGGTTTGCACTCTGACTTACATTCTGTTCATGCATCCTCGGGCAATCCTTCATAAAGTGGTCGGCCGATCCACACTTATAGCAGGAGCGATCACGAAACCAACAGCTCCCCGAATGCCATTTGCCACAATGTGGGCACTCCGCCCTCTCTCGGCGATCATTTCCACCACCGGCGATCGAGGTGACTCGTGTGGTCACAGGGGGTCGATCGCGTCCTCGTCTAGAAAAGCCCGAAACGCCTCTAGACCGGCTCACATCATCTCGAAATCTCTTCGATGCTTGTTGAAGAGACTTTCCCGAGGACCTCTTTCGGAATTCTCCAGTTCCCACATCAACTTTTTTGTTTCTCCTTTCTAAGCTCTTGACTTTACAAGCTCGCTCAACAAGTACTACGAACTCTCGTATCTCGAGAATGCCAACGAACATCCTTATATCATCATTCAGCCCATCCTCGAGCGTTTACATAATAGCTTCGGACGAAATGCATTCTCGCAGCGACGGCTAAGCCTCACAAACTTTCGTTCGTAGTCGATAGCGGACATAGAACCTTGCTTAAGATCAAGAAATTCCTTCGCTTTTGGTCGATGAATCTCGACTAATATACTTTTTCAGAACTTCGGTTTGAAAGAATTCCCAAGTCACTTGCTCTCTAGGCACCACAAGTCGAGTACTCCACCAATAGTAGGCGGACTCACGTAGCAAGGAGATGGTACACTTTAAACACTCATCGGTGTACGGGATAGCTCATCGAGCACCGGATAGTGTTATCCAACCAAAATTCAGCTCGCTTCGGCATCATCATCATCCGTAGCCTTAAATTCAGTGGCCCCATGTTTTGAATCCTATCGACCGGGGCTTACTTGACCTTATTTGGTCATCACGGAGGTATTGTGGGTCTGGGGTTGCATTTGTCGGGAATGGAGGTTGTGGAACAGTAGTGTTAGTTCGAATGTATTGATTAAACCATTCGTTCATCACACTATAAAAGGCTTGCCTAGCCTCATCGTTCGGATTGCTGGCCATAGGTTGAGAGTCCGTCGGCGCTGTCCCTTGTGCGGGAGCAGCGCCACACTCTCACACCATCAGCTATCGCTTCGGTTGGGATCGAGATCCATTCTAATAACAAACACAAAGTCAAATTGTCGAAATCACCACACTATCGATTCATCATTTAATGGCATGTATAGCTAGACCCCAAACACATCACGGTAGTCCTAGAATCGACTAAACCAGGCTCTGATACCAATAAAATTGTAACACCCCGAACCCGAGACCATCGCCGGTGTCGGACACGAGGGGTTAGCAAGCTAAGTTCACTTGTTTTGCCCATCCATTGGACATTTCCAGTCAGGCTGGAAATGACTGCGTCACTGTCGCCTTAAAAATCATATCTCGAGTTTCAAAACTCGGAAACTGGTTTCGTAAATTTTCCCTGAATTTAGACTCATATATCCATCCATGGGTTTATTTCTAGAATTTTGGTCGGGCCAATTGGTACAGTTTATTAGTTAAAGTCACCCATGTTACAGGGATCGACTGCTCTGACCTTCGTGCGGTATAACTTGAATATCTCTCTGTGCAGGGCTTTAATGCTGGTTCCGTTTGTTTCTAATGAAACTAGACTCAAAATGGAATCTGTCCATATAAGGTATGTCTCCTAATTCTTTTGGATAATTTATAGTGAATTTTTAAAGTTGCGACAGGGAACCCAGAAACCATTCTGGCCCTGTCTCACAATAGCTTTAATATCTCTTAACCTGTAACTCCTATGACCATTTCGTTTCTTCCATAAGAAAATAGACTCATCAAGGTTCATTTACATAGCTTATTCACTATTTAATTCCATTCCTATGAATTTTGGTGATTTTTCACATTCACGCCACTGCAGCTGGCAGCATCTGTTTTAAGGTAGGGCTTACCTATTTGGTAGTCTCCATGAATCAACTAGTCTTGCCATACATAGGTTCATATATGATCATTTTAACCATACCAATGGCTGATCATATGACCAACATTCCTATTTCAAGCCATAGCCACATCATGACACCAAATATATATATATACAAACCACAATTAGTCTAAGTTCATGCTTCCTTTTTGAGCCATTTTCGCATGGCCGTACATACTTACATTACAACATATTTAACAAACATGAGGTAGTCCTATACATGCCATCTCAAGTTCAACCAATAATTTATACCAAAATGGAGGCTTGATAGTGTGGATGACTTGACTTCAACGATCCCAAATCCGATTGCTTGACGAAATCTAGAAAGCGAGAGCCAAAGCAGCGGGGTAAGCATTTTTATGCTTAGTAAGTCTCAAGGAATATAATCAACTCTAATTAAAGCAATACATTCACATAACCAAATGCATCATTTCATTAATGCACATTCACATACTCGTACTTACTTCACCATCCCAACACTTATGTTCATACACAAATAACGGCTTCATTAAGGCCGATAACTCGCTCCATCATAGGAGCGGATATTCATCGCTCTTACTCCTAGCGCGCAAAGCACACACCGCACTTACCTTGTCATTGGGAAATTTCACAAGTGCATTAGCTGAAATTTTCCAGCAAGCTTATAATTTTCAAATCACATACCTTCGGAGTTTAACCGGACGTCGTTACTCGTTCAATCGCCTTGGGACATAGCCGGTTATGATAACCGCACCAAGGCCTACGGGACTTAACCGGATATCACGATTTGCACAAATGCCTTGGTCTTAGCCCGGATTTAACAACTTGCACGAATGCCTTGGTCTTAGCCCGGATATAGCTACTAGCACAATTGCCTTGGTCTTAACCGGATATAATTTTCAGCATAATTGTCTTGGGCTTAGCCGGATATCATTCAATTTCTCATGCACACATACATCAATAATCATTGGACATACATATTTCATTTTCCTTACTAAGGCTCAAACACAATTATAATCATTAGCATATTCGCCGGGACTTAGCCGGGTGGAATTCAAATACTCATACACACATAATCAATAATCATACACATCCATATTTCATCTCACATAATTCAAGTAAGGTCACTTCTTGAGGACTTACCTCGGATGTTGTCGAGCGGCTTTTACGGCTATTCGATCACTTTTTCCTTCCCTTGTCCAATTGTGGACCTCTTAGCTCTTGAGCTAATTCAAACAAATTCAATTTATTAAAACCTCATTGTGCTAGCTTATGGCGAATATGACAAGGAATTTAAATGGTCATATGGCCACTCTTTAACTTGAATACACAATGGTCATGCACATTTTATACTACATCAAGCAATTCAATACAATTTATTTGAGCATCAAGGAAATGCTAAGGCCTTCAATAGGCTACCCAAGGCGAATATTCATGTACATGTTGAGGCCAATTATGCACTTAATACCTCACAAAAACAGCATGCATTTTACTAGTTAATGCTTTTCATATTGTGGCTCAAAACTTATAATATAGCATCAAGCACTTATATGTGTGCTAGGCCGATTTGTGCTTGCAATTTCACAATTATTCTTCAACATCTTCTTCGTTAAACAAACTTATTCATCACTTCCTTCATAACCAAAACATCATGTGCAAACATATATATACATATATGAGCATGGCGAATTTCAAGGTGTCCATAGCCATCCAAAACACAAATTTTAACTAACATGCAAGAAGCATGAACCATGCTCATGAATGCATCATGGCGAATATGACAATCATGCTCCTTTTCAACTTCAATCATGATAAAA
Organism: Gossypium arboreum; assembly: GCF_025698485.1. NCBI lineage: Eukaryota > Viridiplantae > Streptophyta > Magnoliopsida > Malvales > Malvaceae > Gossypium > Gossypium arboreum. The sequence continues at coordinate 80,525,553 of NC_069070.1, read as the reverse complement.
CAAAAGAAAGCTCAAAATCTTACTCAAGAGTAGACAATCCATCATTGCATGCATCATCATCAAGCTTCACACTTAGCATGCAATGGCTTTATCACCATAACAACTTTGGCCAAATACCATTTCCATGGCTTAACAAAGATTTGAGCCATGGCTAACATGCACATCAAGTTAGCAACCAAAACATGCATGAAACTCCTAACACAACCTCATACATACCTTAGTCTTGATGCAAACTTAGCCAAATCTCCTTCTAGATCTCTTCCAAACCAAGCATGAAGCAAAAATCCTCCTTCTTCCTTAGTTTTGGCTCAAAGAAAGGATGAACAAAATTTTTTCTTTCCTTCTCTACAACTCACGGCAATGGGGGATTACCACACTCACACACATTTTTTTTTCATTTTTTATCACCCATACACCTTTGTTTATTATTTCACCCTAATGCACCAACAAAACATGTTTCATGACATGTTTAGCCCATCCTCCTTGTCATGGCCGGCCACCACCTATAAAGGGGAATTTGACATGCAAGTCCATTATTTTGCATGCATGCTTTAATTAGTCATCACACATTTCCTATCATACTTTCAAAGTTCATTACTAAGTCCTTTCTTGTGGAATTCACCCTTATAACACTAAATCAATCATCATAAAATGTCATACATGAGCACACACATGTTATAGGCATCAAAATAAATTTTTAATTATTTTTATGCCTCGGTTTTGTGGTCCCGAGACCACCTTCCGACTAGGGTCAATTTTGGGCTGTCACAAGAATAAATTAGAATGTCATCTATAAACACTACTACAAACTTATCCAAATATGGCCGAAAGATCCGATTCATTAAGTCCATAAATATAGCTGGAGCATTTGTTAAGCCGAAAGGCATCACAAGAAACTCATAATGTCCATACCTTGTCCTAAAGGCGGTTTTCGGCACATCCGACTCCTTAACTCTCAACTGATAGTAACCAGACCTCAAATCGATCTTTGAAAACACTGTGGCCCCTTTTAACTGATCAAATAAATCATCAATCCTCGGCAATGGGTACTTGTTCTTTATAGTCACCTTATTAAGCTGACGGTAATCAATGCAAAGTCTCATTGAACCATCCTTCTTCTTTACGAACAATACAGGAGCACCCCAAGGAGAGAAACTCGGTCTCACAAATCCCTTGTCTGTTAACTCCTTCAACTGAGCCTTCAATTCTTTTAATTCAGTCGGAGCCGTTCTATATAGAGCAATCGAGATCGGTGCGATGCAGCAACAAATCAATGGCAAACTCTATCTCTCTGTTCGGAGGCAACCAGGCAATTCCTCCGGAAATACATCCGAAACTCACAAACTATCGAGTCTTGATTCAAACTTGATTGAGGCAACTCAATATTCATTACATAAGCGGATAAGCTTCACACCCTTTCCTCCTGTATTTACGTGCAGACATGTGTGAAATCACCATAGGCAATTTATTTGATTCATCTGTTTCAACCCACAAAATTTCTCCATTTTCACATTTCAACTCTAGTGTTTTTTTGTTTACAATCTACCTTGGCATCATACAATGTCAACGGTCCATTCCCAAGATAACGTCAAACTCACCAAATGGTAACAACATCAAATCGGTAGGAAAAGCAGTGACCTTGAATCATTAATGGGCAATTCTTGCAAACCTTGTCAACTAGCACATATTGGCCTAAGGGTTCGACACTTTAATCGTAAACTCGATAAACTCAACAGCAACTTTTTATTAGATACTAAATTCATGCAAATATAGGAATGAGTGGACCCAGGATCAATCAATGCAATAACAATAGTATCATAAAGAGAAAATGTACCAGTAATGACGTCGGGAGATGATGCATCTTCTCGGGCACGTATAGTATAAGCTCTAGCAGGTGCTCTAGCTTCTGATCTTGCCGTTGAATCTTTCATCGCAGTTTTATTGCTAGTCCCACCTCCAGTATTTCTCGATGGTCTACCTCTACTAGCGGTGGTATTCTGTCTAGCACTTTGAAATCTTTCTTCTTTAACTTTCTCCAGACAATCTCTAATAAAATGCTCGCGAGAACTGCACCTGAAACAAGCTCGCTCGGATCCCCAACACTCACCATAATGTTGCCTGCCACATTGCTGACACTCAGGCTTTCTAGGTCGCACATTACCCACACTTGCCACCGAAGTAGCTTGAGCTTTAGACCCCGAATATGCTCTACCACGATCTTTGTGTGAATTCCCAGTTGAAACTGTCATTCGAGGGTTTATCTCTTTGGACCTCTTCGATTGAGATTGAAATGGCTTGCTTATCGGCCTTTTTCTAGCATCTCGAGCCTCAATAGCAGCTTTTCTTCTTTCTTTGTTCAATTCTTCGGCTTTAAGAGCTCGATCGACCAATACTACAAATTCTTTCAACTCTAAAATTCCTGCAAGCACTTTAATATCCTCATTTAGCCCATCTTCAAACCTTTTGCACATAATGGCCTCGGTGGACACACATTCCTGGGCATACTTGCTGAGTCTCACAAATTCGCGTTCATACTCTGCCACAGACATCTTGCCCTGCTTCAATTCAAGGAACTCCTTCCGTTTTTGATTAATAAATCGCTGACTTATGTATTTCTTTCTAAATTCTTCCTAGAAGAAATCCCAAGTAACTCTTTCTTTTGGCACCACTGCTACCAAAGTCTTCCACCAGTGGTAGGCCGAATCTCTCAAAAGTGATACAGCATACTTTAAGCACTCATCGGGTGTACATGAGAGCTTATCAAATACACGGGTAGAATTTTCAAGCCAGAATTCCGCTTTCTCAGGATCATCATCGACCTTTGCTCTAAACTCTTCAGCCCCTTGTTTTCGAATCTTGTCAACCGGAGGCTTGTTCATTCTTACCAAATCTATGCCTTGAGTAGCTAAAGGAATCGTCTGAGGTATAGGAGGGGGTGGAGGAGGTTGAGTATTTGGATTTGCTCGAATAAATTCAGTATGCTAATTGTTCATCATTTGGAGAAAGGCATCCCCAGCCTCATCTCCCTGTCTCAATGTCTCAGGTCTACTTTCCACAGGTGCGGTCCCTTGTACGGGAGTCGGCGCATTACTAGAAGCATGATCAGCCGCAGTTCCTTCAGGATCCATATTAAAACAAAACACAGTTTAGAATAATCAGGAGTCACCACACTATCACAATATTTTTATGGCATGTATAACTAGACTTTTACACACACTTTATTAGTCCGAGACCCGACTAAACCATAGCTCTGATACCACTAAATGTAACACCCCTTACCCGTATCCGTCGTAGGAACAGGGTACGAGGTATTAACAAATTATAGTATATACTATTAAACAAAACCCAACAAAAATATGGCGTGCAATTTGATCATAATAACATATGCCATTAATAATACAAACCAACTTCAAAGGCTTCATACAAAATGATTAGTTTGATACTATAAGTAGTAATTTGAACCTAGACAATTATGACACATAACAAAAGAACTAAGTCTGCTATACAAGCAATATTTCAAAATGTTGAGTTCAGATACCAAGAGTATTGATAGTGCGGGCGGATCTTCTACGATCTCTGACTCCTGTGCTAGCTGGACAACACTATAAGACAAAGGAGAGAAAAGAAAGTAAGCTTATAGCTTAGTAAGTAAGTATATAAATAACAAATAAGAAATCTAATATGTTTACAACATAACTCAATTATATCATATTTTTTAATTTTATTGTTTACTCCAATTTGATCAAGCTGTCCCTCCTACGTCATGATCACTAAATAAATCATAACTCGAGTTACGAAACTCGAAATTCAAATCCGTAAAATTTCCCTGAACCTAAACTCATAAAAATTCTTACTAATTTTTTTTCTAGAATTTTTGGTTCAGCCAATTAGTACAGTTTATTAGTTAAAGTTTCCCCTGTTACACAGCTCAACTGATCTGACCTATGTTAATTTCGAATTGAATTTCTATCAATACACAATTCAAATAACCATCAAACATGTTGCATTTAAAACTAGATTCAATAAGGAATTTAGGCATATAAACTATATTTCTTAATTTGTTTTGTACAATTTGTAATGATTTTTCAAAGTTGAAACAGGGGATTTCATAGTCATCCTGAGCAAGTCTCACACAATTGTAAATATCTCAAAATATAGAATTCCTTTTCTTTCTCTGTTTCTTTTATATGAAAATAGACTCATTAAGATTTAATTTCACATCTCATTCAACTTCTAATTAAATTCCTTCTATATTTGGTGAATTTTCAAAATCACATTACTGCTACTGTCCAAAACAGTTTTAATGCTAATTTCATTCTTTCACACATTCTTTATACTAACCTCATTTTAACTTACATATATATATATACTACAAATCATTTTCATCACATTTCATACATCACAAGTGTAGGTCTATGACTACAATGTCACCACAAAACCATCTCGTTGAACAATTCGGAATAATCCTCGATACTTGATAGTTTTAGCACAAAGCCCCACCATCATATCTCATTTAATTCGGCTCTCTTGTACACATGGTGAACACTTAGTACCACTCATGCGACCTAGCTGATTTATCTCGTAGCTCTCTTGTCTATATGGTGTCCTTCACTTGGAATCACTCATGCGACCTAGCTACATTTATCTCTCACGTAGCTCTCTTGTCTATATGGGATACATCCCGTATCACACATGTGACCTAGCTACATTTATCTCTCACGTAGCTCTCTTGTCTACATGGGATACATCCCGTATCACACATGTGACCTAGCTACTATATAGTATCTCGTAGCCTTCTTGTACACATGATGTGCACTCGGCACCATACATGTGACCTAGCTACGCTCCCTCTATTTTATTCGATTTTTTTCGAATGTTCAACCGAGATATCTCTCTCTATTATTTATTTCCATTCTTTCAATAGTCGATTTATACTTCAACATCAGCTAATATATATATAATAGGCTGAAATATAAAAATGTAAATGAAATTAATGTAATATTTATATACAAACTTACCTCGATTGTAAAATATGGAATTTTGCAATTTAGTCCAAAACTTTCTCCTTTCCTCGTTCGAGGTCGATTCCACGCCTTTCTTGATCTATAACAACATATTTAGCTCATTTAACACTCAAAATATTTATTTTAATCCAAAATCACATTATACAAAAATTACATTTTGCCCCTAACTTTACAAAATTACGATTTTTCCCCAAGGCTCGAAAATTTAATTTCAGCCCTTATTCTTATGTTTAATGACCTACTGATCATTTTCTCTTCTATGGCAACATCAAATTCTCACTCTAACACATAGTTATGAACAATAGGTATTTTTATCGATTATCTTTGTTTTGCTCCTTTTCGTTAAAAATCGCTTAGAAAAGATCGTTCCCCTAACTTCAAACATTCATATTCTACCATCAAACAACAAAATACATGCCTATCATTCATGGCTAAATTTTTAAACATAAACCCTAACTCGAACTAATGGTAGAAATAAGTAAACCGAGCTACGAGGATTTCAAAAATGTGAAGAACATTAAAAACGGGGCTTGAATTCACTTACTATGAAGCTTGAAAGTTGAAGAAACCCTAGCTATGGAGGAGAGCAATTTTCGACAGCAATTAATGAAGATGATAACCAATTTTGTGTTATTTTTCCCATTTTATTTCATTTAATATACAAATGACCAAAATGCCCTTACTACTAAACTTTCAAAAAAATTCCCTCCATGTCCAACTTTTGTCCATAACTTAAGAATGGGTCAAATTGCTATTTAAGACCTCCTAATTAATATCCCAAAGAAATTTCATACTAAAATCTTCTAAAACACGAGTTTTACAATTTATTCTATTTAGTCCCTATTCTCAACTTAAGCGCGAAATGCACAGAATTTTATCACGAAATTTTCATGAAATCATGAAATCATATCATAAACCCCAAAATAATTGTAAAACGATTATTTCTATCTCGGATTTGTGGTCACGAAACCACTATTCCGATTAGGCCCTAATTCGGGTTGTCACAATGGCCCAGAGGCCCATTCCAGAACAGATCAGACATATTCGTGTATTCAAGTCCAACCCAGCCTATAACCAACCGCTACACTCCACCGTACCAGCCCTACACTCCATGTGGGAATAGCTCAACCCACCCAAACCCTACACTCCACGATTAAAAGCATTCTTTGCTCGGTTATCGATAAGTTGAGGCAAAGCCTACAGTACGTAGATAAGCCACTTTCAGTACTTCCTCCATTAGTATCCCAGTCCCATGCATCAGATAATAATAACATGGCATGCAGTAAATAATAACAGTCAAACATGCATTCAGGTGAACCTTAACCCTAGGGGTATATCAGTAATTTTACTCTTAAGGGTAAATCTATAAATTTTCCACCAATAAAGGTGGTTCAATTATTTTTTAGTTTTAAGGGTTTTCATGCATATTCCCACCTTTCGCGTACTAACAGAAACACTTACTAAGGGTTCTTACCGAATTGAGACCGTTGGCCCATTATCCCAATTTTGGCCCACAAAGCCCAAAAATATCAAAGGCACAGAAATCATGCACTCTACAGTCTAAACATTGTAGTTTACCAAAAACGTTAATCGATTTACCTCATGAGCATTCGCACACTTTCAAGTCCACAAAATACAGATTTTTCGGCATTTTCGCTTTTCGGCTTTTGCCGATCTAGACTATGAAAGGGTGTCAGTTACACACCTGTTTGGACGATATGCTGAGGATATCCACAGACACGAACTACCTACAATTGTATTACTAACACGTTAATCTAACTATCAAAAACGAACTACGTATTAACCCCCTTACCATATTCAGCCAAAAACACCTTAGGCACTAGCGATCCTACCTTTGCCGAAATTAGAGACTAGGTTTAGATCCAGTCGTTCCACTTGTCCAAGCCTTCGATCAGTAGCCTCTAGATCACACTATTATCAAAATAAAACAATTATAACATCCCTTAGAGCTACAAGCCTAGATCGACAGCCTCCCTAACCTTTAGGGACTTTGGCTTTTTCTAACTTGAAAGAAAAAAGACTAGATCTGAAGTAATGAGCACTTACCACATATTCCTCTTTGATTTCTACGCAGATCTGATGTAGATCTATCCTCTAAACGATGGCAGAACCCAAATCCAGAAGATCTGAAGTTTCGGCTATAAGCCCCTAAGTCTTATGGTATTTCGGCTTTTTAAGTAGTGAAGAAGATGATGATTCGAGGCTATAACCTTGGAATAATGCTGCCGACTGGTACCAAGGGTTTAGAGAAGATGAATGTCGATCAAGGGGAACAAAAATACCGAAGGATTTTGGCTTTGGAAAAATCGGCACAAGTAGTGAGTTTCAGGATTCGGCTTTTATGGCAAACGGCTATGGAGGTTTTGTGGAGGATGGGATAGACAAAGAAGGTGAGTAGGGTGATCAGAAGGTTTCGGCTAACTGGAGAAGCATAAGAGAAGAAAGAAAATGGAGAAAAAGAGAGGGAGAAAATTTGGCATCAAGAAGAGGAACTTGCGTTTTCGGCTTTTGTGAGAACTCAGAATGAATGAATGAAAACTTTCAGGTGGCTAACCCTAATCTTCCAAGACAGAAAAAGAAAATAACCTAACCCTAATATCAACTAAATCAATCGGCCCAACCTCCCTAAGGCCCTTGCTGAAATTCTCTTGAGTGATCATGTGCCCAGCACATGTCCAAAATTAAAAAGTAACTACATGCCTACCTTGCGACTCGAACTTTAGACCTTCAATTCCTTCCCATGCGCCATTTTTTTAGGAATCTAGTGGCGCCACCTTTCCAATTTACCAAAGCCTTATTTGTGTCATGACTTACGAAGTTCTTCGTAAAGCCTACTTAACCCAGTCTCCTATTCACTTAAAATCCAACCTTGATATTTTACCATGTTTAACCTAGGCTTAGGCCTTCTAAAGACCTACTAACACATTTAAACACAATTCAATATTCAGAACACCAAAATTCCAAAATTTACCAAAAATCACAGAAACCCAAAAAATCCCGAAAATCAGGTCGTTACAACTCTACCGCCCTTAAAGAAATTTTGGCCTCGAAATTTACCTGATCTAAATAGTTGAGGGTATTGTTGACGCATAGTCTCTTCTGACTCCCAAGTAGCCTCTTCCCCTCCATTATTATGCCACAGTACTTTTACCAATGGAACTGGCCTCCTTAAAACTTTAACCTCTCGATTTAAAATTTGTATGGGTTCTTCTTAAAAGGTCAAATCAGTCTTTACTTCAATCTCCTCCACTGGCACAACATGTGAAGGATTCGATCGATATCGTCTCAACATAGACACATGAAAGACGTCATGGATTCTATCCAACTTCGGTGGTAATTCTAACTGATACGCTACTGGCCCTACCCGTTTAAGAACCCGATAAGGCCCTATAAACCGCAGACTCAATTTGCTTTTCTTGCCGAACCTCAAGATCTTCTTCCAAGGTGAAACCTTCAAGAAAACCATATCCCCAACAGCGAACTCAATCTCTTTACGCTTTAGATCCGCATACGAATTCTGTCTATCAGATGCCTCCTTTAATCGATCTCTTATCAACTTAACCTTACTTTTAGTATCTGCCACTAACTCCGGTCCAAGCACTTGTCATTCACCCAACTCTATCCAACACGTAAGCATACGACATCTCCGCCCATAAAGTACCTTATATGGAACCATCTGAATACTTGTTTGGTAGCTGTTGTTCTACGTAAACTCTACCAATGGCAAATAGTCCTCCCAACTACCACGAAAATCGATGATACAACCTTTTAACATATCCTCGAAAATTTGAATAACCCTTTCCGACTGTCCATCCGCCTGAGGATGAAAAGAAGTATTAAAATCCAATCATGTACCCAATGCCTCCTGCAACTTCTGCCAGAACCGAGATGTAAACCTAGAGTCTTGATCAGAAATAATCAACACTGGCACTCCATGCAGTCGCACTATCTCTGCCACATACAACCTGGCCAATTTTTACAGTGAGTAATCAGTACGAACTGGTATGAAATGTGTAGATTTTGTTAACCTATCCACAACTACCCACACAGAATCTTTCTTGGTGGGTGTCAAAGGTAGCCCACTCACAAAGTCCATAGCTACTCTCTCCCACTTCCATAGTGGAATTTTCACCGGTTGCAGTAATCCAGAAGGCAATTGGTGCTCAACCTTAACTTGCTGGCACGTCAGACATTTCCTAACAAATTCAGTCACCTTCCGTTTCAGTCCAGGCCACTAGTACACCTCTCGCAGATCTCGATATAACTTATTCCCTCCAGGTTGCATGGCACAGGGTCCCCAATAGCCTCTTTTAAAATTAAACGCCTCAATTCAGGGTCTTTCGAAATACAAACTCTTCCACGAAAGCACAGAACTCCATCAGTGTTCAATCCAAAATCCTCATTCTCACCATTCTCAACTTGCCGAAACCAAAGAACTAACGAATCATCCTTCAACTATTTTTCTTTAATCTGCTCAGTCCAAGTAGGACTCACTTGCAATTCTACCAACAGACTTCCATCGTCGAACCGACTCAAACGTGCAAACAAGGCTCTCAAATCAGTAACAACCCTTCGACTCAACGCATCAGCCGCCACGTTAGCCTTACCTGGGTGGTACTCAGTCAAATAGTCGTAATCCTTAAGCAACTCTACCCATCTTCGTTGCTTAAGGTTTAACTCCTTCTGAGTCAACAAATACTTTAGGCTCTTATGGTCTGTGTATATGATACACTTTTCTCCATATAAGTAATGTCTCTAGATTTTCAACGCGAAGATCACTACTGCTAGCTTAAATCATGCGTAGCGTAGTTCGCTTCATGAGGCTTAAGCTGTCGCTAAGCATAAGCGACCACCTTACCCTCTTGCATCAGTACACATCCTAACCCCACATGCGACGCATCGCTATACACAGTGAAGTCCTTCCCAGACTCCGGTTGAATCAACACTGGCGCTTCAGTCAATACCTTTTTCAAATGGTTAAAAGCTTTTTGCTATTTCTCAGTCCAAACAAATTCTACCCCTTTCCTTAACAGTTTCGTTAATGGTGCGGCAATCAGAGAAAATCCCTTTATGAACCTTCGGAATAGCCTGCCAAACCCAGAAAACTTCGAATTTCCAATACTGACTTTGGTGGTTTCCATCCCAGAACTGCCTCAATTTTCCGAGGATCCACTCTAATTCCTTCAACAGAAACCACATGACCTAGAAAAGCCACTTCTCGCAACCATAATTCACACTTACTAAACTTCGCATACAGTTGCTTCTCTCTAGCACTTACAGTACAATACGTAGATGCTCCTCATGTTTCTCTTCGGTTTCTGAATATACCAGAATATGATCGATGAAAACTACCATGAATAAGTCCAAGTAAGGTTGGAATACCCGATTCATCAAATCCATGAAAGCGGCAGGTGCGTTCGTCAACCCAAATGGCATAACCAGGAACTTGTAATGACCATATCGAGTTCTGAATGATGTCTTATGATTATCCACTTCCTTTACCCTTAGCTGATGGTATCCAGATCGAAGGTCAATCTTGGAAAATACTGAAGCTCCTCTAAGTTGGTCAAATAAGTCATGAATTCTTGGCAGTGGGTATTTGTTCTTTATCGTCAATTTGTTCAATTAGCGATAATCGATGCACATGTGCATCATCCCATCTTTTTTCTTCACAAACAGGACCGGTGCTCCCTATGGAGACACACTAGGTCTAATGAAACATCTATCCAACAACTCCTGGATTTGAGCTTTCAGTTCCACTAACTCCTTCGGTGCCATCCTATAGGGTGCAATGGATACTGGAGCTGTTCCAGGCAGCAAATCGATTCCAAACTCAACCTCCCGATTCGGAGGTAATCCAGGAAGCTCTTCTGGTAAAACATCCCGAAATTCCCTAGCAGTTCTGACAGTCTCCACAGTCAGATCCTCAGTTTCAACTTGGCTTACAAAAGCCAAGTATGCCTCGAATCCTTATGCATCAGTTTCTCAGCCCTCAAAGCCGATACTACATTGGACAAGTAATCTCTTCGTTCCCCAATAATTATTACCTTTTCATCCTCAACAGTCCTTAACAACATCCTCTTAGCTGCACAATCCAGCGTTGCCCTATGCTTGGTCAACCAATGTATCCCTAGGATCAAATCGAATTCTCCGAACGGTAACTCCATCAAGTCTCCATAGAAAATCCTACATTGAGTCTCTAAAGGCACCTCCCTAAAGAGTTTCTCTACTTTAACAGAGTGACCTAAAGGACTTATCACAGTTACCCCACACACAATCTCCTCAAAGTGAACACCCAATGCCCCAGAAATGTCACATGCTACATACGAATGAGTTGACCCCACATCTATCAGAGTAGTATAAGGTACACCAGAGATCGAAAACGTACCAGTTATGACATTAGGTGCGTCACCCTCCTCACGGCGACGAGCAGCATATACCAAAGCTGGCTGACGAGCCTCAGCATTAACAGTACCCCTGGCAGGTGCCCCACATCCACGGCCATTGCCACCGCGACCTTGGCCACGACCTCTCGGCGGCGACGGTCCACCTCGCGCTGGTTGGACAAGTTGCACAGCCCCTTGTTCAGCCACTTGAGTCTGAGCTGGCCTCCTAGGACAATCCCTGATCCTATGTTCCTTTGATCCACAACGAAGAAAAGCCCCAGAACGCTTCCAGCATTCCCCCAGATACATTCTACCACAATCTCCACAAGCTTGTAGTCTAACTATGTTCACCAGAACTACTCAAACTGGTTCCTCCATCCTAGCTCTCTTAACATTTCGGTTTGCAGCACTAGCTGGACCAGCATCCCTCCTGAATCGGTTTCAATCCCTGTCGCAGTTCTTTCGTTCGACTTGCTTCACCTCTTCGACTATCTTAGCCTTCTCTACCAGTGCAGTAAAATTGCGCTTCCTCTGCAGAGCTATAACTACCCTTAGCTCATCCTTGAGGCCATCCTCAAAATGAACATTGTACTCATATTCGGTGGAGACAATACCACTAGCGTACCGGCTCAATCGCAGGAACTCTGCCTCATATTCAGCAACAGTCTTACTACCCTGAGTCAGGTTCAGGAATTCTTTTCTTCGTGCATCCACATAGCTAGCTCCGACATATTTCGCCTTGAAGGATTGCTTGAACAACTCCCAAGTTACCCACTCAGCTGGGGTACCCTCTCTCACAGTGATCCACCACCGTCGCCTCGTCCCCGCAAAGAATGACACCACCCTTTTAACTTCGCTCCTTTGGCGGTCCGGGTCATCCATAATTTGCTCTGTGGCTTCCAGACAGTACTCAGCCACATTTGGGGCTACTCCAGATATACCCCTAAAAACCTCAGCTTCGTTGGCCCAGAGTCTCTCAGAAATGGACCCCCTATTCATCGGCCTGACATTAGCTCTGGCCACCCTTTCCAAAACTCTCAACATGGCTTGGGATAGAGTGTCGTCCCCTGCGGCCCGATCATACGGCCCATTTTCACCCACCGGTGGTGGTCGTCCCACTCCAGCTGGTATGTGTTCAGAAGACGAAGATCCAGCTTGAGTACTACCTCGGCCTCGACCACGGCCTCTTCCCTGAGTAACTCTCGTACTCATATCGATTTATCTGATTACAAATTTTATGTCGTTAGTTTACTGTTTCCACTGTTTATTACAGAATATCTTATGAACAGATAAAGTTTCAGAGTTGTTCTCGTGCGACCGCAGTTTAGCTACTGTCTCAGTACCCTAGGGCTTAATTTACCCTACAGTCTCAGTTTTGTAGCCTTAATGCTACATTATCTATAGTACTATCTCTAAGGCTCAGTACTATCTACAGTACAGTTCAGTATATAAAACAGAAAGATACTTACAGACTTGGTACTGGGGATTCAGTGTGCCACCTTATCAGTTTTTAGACAAACTCAAAAGATTTAGGCCTTTTTGAAATCCATTTCTCACACTTTTGGTTTAAAGAATACAGGTTTGGAAATTATCTCCTTGCAACAAAAAAATTGTTTTCAAAAATCAGATTTTTCAAAAATACCCTCTTTGGGCTCAAAGTTTTGAAAACCTTTTTGAACCCGATCCACAGCCGAGTTGTTGCAACCTGGCTCTATGATTATATTTGAGATGTATGATTATATTTGACTAATATGCCCCTATGAGATGTATGATTATATTTGAGCATGTCAGTTTACATATATTGAATATGTAACACCCCAAACCCAGCCCAGACGTTACGGCCAAATTCAGCGTGTCACATGAGGAAAGTTATTAAAGAAGTTATGTTTTATCCAAAAATCTTTCTTAGGGTTTGAAGAATGTTTTGTTTTAAGTTAAAGTGAACGGAAGCTGTGCACCAGGTAGGAAGCCAGAAAAGAGGAGGTGAGTCTGTTGGACTGCTTAAGTACCAAGCTCTTCACGGATCCAATCCTAGACATGCACACATCCATTGCCACACTTTAAGCCTGTTACTAGTCCATGAATAATTAATTAAGTTTAAGTCTATTCAGAATATTCATTTCCTTTGAAAATGTTTACATTGCGGAAGCTTTACTCGATTACCATGATATTTTGAAAATAAGAAACTTTTATAAATTGCTCCCTGAAGCTAACCAATTTAAATACCCAAAATAAATAAAATAATAAGAAAAGTGGCCTTATTACAACTTAAACCAGAAACAAAATAATCAAAATAATAATTGCGAAACTTAAAAAAACATAAATTAGTCTTCGCGGCCACTTGAATCCCACCCAGCTCCAAGTCCACCAACAAGGGCTCACCTGCAAGGATGGAAGGGAAAGGGGTGAGCTTGGAAAACTCAGTGTGTAAGGAAAACCCATTCAAAACCCAAGTCAGCTCTAGCCCATTGGGCCTAAGCCCATTCAGATAACAGTATGTATTGGGCCGAAGCCCTTTTCAGAATAAACTGGACCTTAGCCCCATTTTCAGATATCAGTATTGCCCAGAGGCCCATTCCAGAACAGATCAGACATATTTGTGTATGCAAGCCCAACCCAGCCTATAACCAACCGCTACACTCCACCCGTACCAGCCCTACACTCCATGTGGGAATAGCTCAACCCACCCACCCTACACTCCACGAGCTAAAAGCATTCTTTGCTCAATTATCAGTAAGTTGAGGCAAAACCTCCAGTACGTGGACAAGCCACTTTCAGTACTTCCTCTATTAGTATCCTAGTCCCATGCATCAAATAATAATAACATGGCATACAGTAAATAATAACAGTCAAACATGCATTCAGGTCAACCTTAACCCTAGGGGTATATCAGTAATTTTACTCCTAGGGGTAAATCTGTAAATTTTCCACCTATAAAGGTGTTTCAATAATTTTATCAGTTTTAAGGGTTTTCATGCATATTCCCACCTTTCACGTACTAACAGAAACACTTACTAAGGGTTCTTATCGAATTGAGCCCGTTGGCCCATTATCCCAATTTTGGCCCATAAAGCCCAAAAATATCGAAGGCACAGAAAACATGCACTCTGCAGTCTAAACATTGTAGTTTACCAAAAACGTTAATCGATTTACCTCACGAGCATTCGCACACTCGCAAGTCCACAAAATACTGGTTTTTTGGCATTTCGGCTTTTCGGCTTTTGCCGATCTAGACTATGAAAGGGTTTCAGTTACACACCTATTTGGATGATATGCTGACAAGATCCACACACACGAACTGCCTACAATTGGATTACTAACACGTTAATCTAACTATAAAAAACGAACTACGTATTAACCCCCTTACCATATTCGGCCAAAAACACCTTAGGCACTAGCGATCCTACCTTTGTCGAAATTAGCGACTAAGTTTAGATCCAGTCGTTCCACTTGTCCAAGCCTTCGATCAGCAGCCTCTAGATCATACTATTATCAAAACAAAACAATTATAACATCCCTTAGAGCTTCAAGCCCAAATCGACAGCCTCCCTAACCTTTAGGGACTTCGGCTTTTTCTAACTTGAAAGAAATATGACTAGATCTGAAGTAATGAGCACTTATCACTTATTCCTCTTTGATTTCTACGCAGATATGATGTAGATCTATCCTCTACACGATGGCAGAACCCGAGTCTAGGAGATCTGAAGTTTCGGCTCGAAGCCCCTAAGTCTTATGGTATTTCAGCTTTTTAAGTGGTGAAGAAGATGATGATTCGAGGCTATAACCTTGGAATAATGCTGCCAACCGATACCAAGGGTTTAGAGAAGATGAATGTTGATCAAGACGAACAAAAATACCGAAGGATTTTGGCTTTGGAAAAATCGGTACAAGTAGTGAGTTTCGAGATTCGGCTTTTATGGCAAACGGCTGTGGAGGTTTTGTGGAGGATAGGATCGACAGAGAAGGTGAGTAGGGTGATCAGAAGGTTTCGGCTAACAGAAGAAGCATAAGGGAAGAAAGAAAATGGAGAAAAAGAGAGGGAGAAAATTCGGCATCATGAAAAGGAACTTGTGTTTTCGGCTTTTGTGAGAACTCAGAATGAATGAATGAAAACTTTCAGGTGGCTAACCCTAATCCTCCAAGATAGAAAAAGAAAAGAACCTAACCCTAATATCAACTAAATCAATCGGGCCAACCTCCCTAAGGCCCTTGCCGAAATTCTCTTGAGTGATCATGTGCCCAGCACATGTCCAAAATTAAAAAGTAACTACATGCCTACCTTGCGACTTGAACCTTGGACCTTCAATTCCTTCCCATGCACCATTTTTTTAGGAATCTAGTGGCGCCACCTTGCCACTTTACCAAAGCCTTATTTGTGTCATGACTTACAAAGTTCTTCTTAAAGCCCACTTAACCCAGTATCCTATTCACTTAAAATCCAACCTTGATATTTACCATGTTTAACGTAGGCTTGGGCCTTCTAAAGACCTACTAACACATTTAAACACAATTCCAATATTCAGAACACCAAAATTCCAAAATTTACCAAAAATCACAGAAACTCAAAAAAATCCCAAAAATCAGGACGTTATAGAATACATGTATGACATTATGACACGACATGATATGTTGCATGGGGTGGGTTTTATGGAGGAAGTATAATGCACTGGCAACTTTGCTACAAATACTGTTTTGTTCCGCAACCGGTACTACTTGGAGTGTAGGGATGGGTGGGTTGATTTTATCCTCACATGGAGTGTAGGGTTGGATGGAGATGGAGTGTAGAGGCTGGTTGGGTAGGATCTATTGATTGCATATCTGTACTATACTGTCACTAAGATGGGCTCAGGCCCATACTGATACTGATATTGTAATGGGCTAAGGCCCTAACTGAAACTGAACCGTTACTGAATTGGGCTTAGGCCCAGACTGTATATGCTCACTGTTTGGTGTTGATATGGGATTACACACTGAGTTTCCATAACTCACCCATCTATTTATTTGTATAAGTAATCCCCAAGCTTAGGCGGGTCGATGCTGCGAGGGACTCAAAGGTGGCCACACAACCGCACGGATTTTCTCATTGGTTTTAAATTATAAGTAGTTTTGTATTGGGTCTTTTAATGTAATAAGGCCTCTTTAAATTTTTAATCTTTAATTTGGGGCTTTATTTATTTTGATTTATATCTGCTAATAGTAGGATGCGGGCTTCAAAAGACAAATGTTTTTCAAAACATCACGTTTACGCAACATGTTTTAAAGCTTCCGCAAGCAATAAAGTTTTAAAATTAATAACAACTTAATATGATTAAATTTTTGCCAAACAACTTAAATTTTGAAAATGAACGAGATATCCTAAAATCTTCGTTAAGATCACAAGGAGGTTAAATATAGAACGGATTTTTCAACAATATTATACTTTGCGAAAAACACTTCAATGTGACATCACCAGATTCAGCCATAACGTCTAGGCCGGGTTTGGGGGTGTTACACTACCCATTTGGAGACATAATCTACTACCACAAATATGTATAAATTGCCGAACGAGGGTGGAAATAGACCCATAAATTTTTTCCTCCAAACATTGAACAACTCGATTTCCAAAATATTTTATAGTGGCTTTTCATGTCTTATTGATAGGTTGCCTATTCTTTGAAAATGATCGCATGTCTTAGAAAATTCATGGGCATCTTTGAACAAATTTTTCCAATAAAATCTAGATTGGTGTACCTTTTTGCAGTTCTTACTCCTCCAAAATGCCCTCTATATGGCGCTGAATGACAATGTTGCAATACACTGTTCATCTCTTCATCAGGAATACATCTTCAAATTATTTGATCAGCACATTGTTTATATAAATAAGGCTCATCCAAATAGTATAATATTGCATCATTCAAGAATTTCCAATTGCCTTGGCTATTCAGGTTAGGTGGTAGCAGTCCATTGACTAAAAAGTTTACAATATAGGGATACCAAGACAATGTTGTAGCAATTTACAACTGTTCGTCTGGGAAATCGTCCTGAACAAGCTTGACATTGTCGTATTCATTTCCAGCTTCTAATCTTGATAGATGATCTGCCACTTGATTTCTAGTTCCCTTTCTGTCTCGAATCTCCAAATCAAACTCTTGTAGCAAGAGTATCCACCGAATCAGTATTCACTTTGCATCTTTCTTAGTCACTAAATACTTAATGGAAGAATGGTCTGCGTAAACCGCGACTTTGGTACTAACTAAATATAATTGGAGTTTATCGAATATAAACACCACAACCAATAATTCCTTTTCGGTGGTGCTGTAATTAAGTTGCGCATTAGTTAGAGTCCGCTGGCATAATAGATTGCATGAAATATCTTGTCTTTCCTTTTCCCCAATACTACTCCCACGGCATAATCATTAGCATCACACATAAGCTTGAATGATAGTGTCCACTTAGGAGCTATGATAATCGGTGCAGCCATTGGTTGATCTTTTAACTCCTTGAAAGCTAACAGACAAGGTTAATCAAAGATGAAAGGTTAATATTGTTCCAACAAGGCATAAAAGGGCTTGTAGATCTTGGAAAAGTCTTTGATAAATCTCTTATATAATCCAGCATGCCCTAAGAAACTTCTAATTCCCTTAACACTCATTGGAGGTAGCAGCTTCTCAATCACTTTGATTTTTGCCTTGTCAACTTCGATTCTTCTATGCGAAACCTTATGCCTTAGGATAATGCGTTCTCTTACCATGAAATGACACTTCTCCCAGTTTAAGATGAGGTTAATCTCCTTACAGCATTGAAGTACCAATTCTAAGTTATGCAAACAACCTTCAAAATCATTCCCAAATATCAAGAAATCATCCTTAAACACTTCGAGGAAATTCTCAACCATATCTAAGAATATGGAAATTACGCACCATTGGAATGTTGCTGGCGCATTACATAGACCAATGGGCATTCTTTTGAAGAAAAATGTACCATACGGACAAGTGAATGTTGTCTTTTCTTGATCCTCTGGGCAATTTCAATCTGATTGTACCTAGAGTATCCATCTAAGAAATAGTAAGAGTCCTTTCTAGCTAATCAATCTAACATTTTGTCAAAGAATGGCAATGGAAAATGGTCCTTCCTTATGGCTTTGTTGAGATAGTGTTAGTCCATGCAGACTCGCTATCCCATGACAATTCATGTAGGTATAAGCTCATTATTGTCATTACTGACCACGGTGACACCTCCCTTCTTTGGCACGTATTGGACTGGACTCACCCAAGAGTTTTTAGAGGTTGGGTAGATAATGCCAACATCCAACCATTTGATTATCTCCTTCTTCTCCACTTTTTTCATAATGGGGTTTAACCTCCTTTGTTGCTTAATAGAATTGCCATGGCAGTCTTCTAGCAAAATTTTGTGCATGCAGGTGGCGAGCTAATGCCTTTAATATCTGTGATTGTCCAACCTAATGCCTTTTTGAGTTTCTTAAGCACAACTAACAACTTAACCTCTTACTCATCAATCAGCTCAGTAGACATAACCACAAGTAGTGTGTTATCCTTTCCTAAATATGCGTACTTTAACTGTGAAGGTAGATGTTTTAACTCTAAGGTGAGGGGTTCTTCTATGGACAATTTAGAAGGGCTGAAAATTTGAGTAGATAAATCTAATGTGTCAAACCTCTTTCCAGGTCTATCGATAATTAGTTTGGATTCTAGCAATTCATTATGGTGTCTTGATGTCTTTATCATCAATATCAATTGAACTGATTCACTTTGCTAGTTTTCATGGTATCCTTTCTCCAATTCCTCTTCCACAACAAAATCTAACAATCTAATAGCATGACACTATTAGATATCATTAGCACATTTCAGATCCTTGAAAATAATAAAAGTGATTTATTGATCGTTCACCTTCATAGTTAATTCCTCCTTTTAAACATCAATCATAGTCTTACCTATAGCAAGGAAAGGTCTACCCAGAATAATAGGCACATCTTTGCCACCTTTACAATCTAACACAATGAAAATCAACAGGAAAAATGAATTTATCTACCCTTACCAAGACATCATCAATTTTACCTTTTGGGTGTGCATATGATCAATCTGCCAATTACAAGGTTACAATGGTGGGTCTTGCTTCAACAATTCCTAGCTTTTTTAACACAGACATGGGCATAAGATTTATGATTGTTCCTAAATCACACAAGGCCTTCCCAACATATTGGTTGCCAATTGAGAATGGTATTGTGAAGCTTCCTAAGTTCTTCAACTTTGAAGGCAATTTATTTTTCAACATAGCAATGTGGAACAACAGAAATGTGCAAGTGTACACAATCATAACAAGTAATAAAGTGAGAAGCAAATGTCGAGTTATCATACCCACAAGGACTGTGTAAGAAAATATTTATGAAATGTAATTAAAAACACTTTGGTAAAGGAAAATTTTTGTTTTAAAGGAAAAAAAGTTTAATAAAACTAGATTTTAACTAGGAAAATTAACTAAGAAGATTAAAAGGTAAAAATTCCAAAGCACGACCTTTGAAAAATAAGTTTAATCAATATAAAATAATTGTGTTAGATCAATTTTATTTATTAACTTAATATTACTAAAACAATGTTCATATTGTTACAAATAAATTCACGGCAACTTGGTAATTTGTTAACTATACCACATACAGACTTAATAAATTAACTAATCTCTTGAACATATTACCATGCCAATTCAAACAATTAATCAATTTTAATATGCAAGTAAAAGATTAAGTAAAGTAATAATATATTCCTACATTAAAGCAATTTAATCACAATAATCTAACAAGTTATGCAAGGCTAATGTACCGTTTAATATTGTTGCTAATTTAACCCTCAGCTACCTTAGAAGATTAAACATGTGCTAATTAAGTATTGTGTCAATTAATTACAAGTTCAATATGATTAATAATTAATTCATTAGTTACCTTGCAATTATAATGCAAGTATAACATAATCATGGTTTTACTTAATCAAACAATTTACCAAGACCTATAACAACACAAACATGATTTTAATAACTTAAGTAAACAAAATGCAATCAACCTAACATGAATTATATTTAAGCCTTGTTAATTAAATTAAGAATAGAAACATAACAATTATTCATAGACATGACCATAACAACAACAAGAAAATTTAAAGGAAAGGAAACTAGAAGCAAATCCAGTTTTTCTCTAAAGCCAAACTAGTGAGCTACTCTCCTTCTTTGCCCGCTCTATTGATCTAAGACTTTTATTGTAACACCCTTAACCCGTATTCATCTTTGGAATAGGGTTACAGAGTATTACTAGAACTTTCATAACATTTTCAGATAAGTTACAACAATTACTATTCACTTTCGAAAATTGTTCGTAACATCTCTTAAATGGACCCTCGAGGCCCAATATGAGTTTTAGAATCAAATCGAGATTTAATCGAAAACTCTAAGAATTTTTTGATAATTTCAAAATTTTTCCAAGGTGCAGGGCTCACACTGTAACACCCCTAATCCGTATCCGTTGCCAGAATAGGGTTACGGAGCATTACTAGAACTTTCAGAACATTTTCAGATAATTTCAACAATTACTATTCATTAACCAAGATTATTCGTAACGTCCCTTAAATGGACCCTCGCAATATGAGCTTTTGAATTGAATTGGGACATAAATCGAACTCTAAAAATTTTTAGTGAAATTTTAAAATTTTTCCAAGTTACACGGCTCACATGCCCGTGTGGTCTAAGCGACACGCCCGTGTGACCCTAGGACACTCACGTGTTGCAAGCCGTGTTTGACCCGTGTAACTTTCTGACTTGTGCACACGACCATGCCACATCCCAAGTGTTAGTTGTGTGGTTAATTAATTTGCTTCATAATTAGGTGCAGGTTTCACATGGCCAAGACACACACCCGTGTTCCACGCCATGTAGCACACACGGCTGAGACACTTGCCATTGTCTTTGCCCGTGTGCTCAATTCTAAGCATTCTATTTTCTCAAATTTAAGGTGCAGGGGACACACGACCTAACCACACGCCCATGTACCAGGCTGTGTGTCACACACGCCCATGTGTCTGCCCATGTGGACAAAATGAAGCCATTTCTAGCTTCATTTCTCACCCAAAATCACACCAATGACTTGTACTTAAACTCACATCCAAATACCAACCATTTTAAGCATTCAAATTAAGCTAACTCTATCATTCAACATGGCATACCATTACATGCATACATGTTTATAATCTTACCTTGGCATACTCCATATGTTAGGCATAATTTGATCAACCATTAACATGTATGTAGCTATCATAGAATAAACTTAATACATATATACATATACCAAAACATAATCATCACTAGCCATTCCAACGACTAGATTACAATAATCATTTACCTTTACATGCCAATATGACCATTGAATTTATTTGAAACATTTTTTAAGCTATTCCTAGTTTCATTTCTCACCGAAAATCATACCAAATTTCTACACCAAACTTACATCCAAATACCAACTAGCCCAAGCATTGAGCTCAAGCAATTTATAACATCTAACATGATATATTGTTACATGCATTCATGCTTAAATCTTACCTTTCTCAATCAATCAATAAGAAACACTTATGTTATTCATAAAGTAACCTTAAATACATATATATACATGTACCAAAACATAATCATCACTAGCTATTCCAATGGCTAGATTAAAATAATCATTAACATTTACATGCCAATATGACCAATATAACCTATACACGCCATTTTAAACATAGTTGCTTTACCATATTGTACCGACATGGGCTGATAGACAGTGTGAGTGATCTCCGCCAAGCTTCCAATTCGACGAGCTTCGATTTACTCTAAAATAGGGAAATAAAACTAAGTAAGCATAAAATGCTTAGTAAGTTCATACAACATGGTACTTAACTTACCATTCATTCTATTTTGAGGTAACTATGTAAGGCATATTCAATCAATTTGACCTCAAGCCCTACACACATCCTCATTGCCCTTGTTAGCCATATATTCCATAATAACATGAAAACATATATGGGCTCAACAACAATCAAGTTTCCATGAACATATGCTTTCCACAACATGTATAAATCATCCCTTTATATTACAAGTATAATTTCGTAATAGTTCATCTCAAGTTCAAATTATTTCATGCCAGAACATTACTCATATCATTTGAAATATCAAGGTCACACAAGTAGTAGTACACTCAAGGTGTAGAAGTCTATAATCAAGGATAAACATTCTCATCAAATAATTTCCATGTACAAATATCACCATCTGATACTTTCATATATCCCTTGTCATGTATCATCGTTTTCTTGTATTTGAGATAGGTACGTGTAATAACTCATTTTTTTATTCATATCTTCTCATGTCTGGATTGTCACCCATTGAATTTATTTGAAATATCGATGGATTCACAGGTAGTACACTCAAGGTGTACAAATCAGATCTATCAATTTATATTCATTGGTACACATAAGGCACTATTTTAGAGAGTCACTCTCGAACCACACATGTATACAACAGGATTACCATCCAGGCTAAATCATTTTTATGGCATATGCTCTAAGCAACTTGATCTGGATTACCCGTCGGGCTAAATCCAATCTGTAACATATGCTCGAGAGTATCATGATTACCCGTCCAGGCTAAATCCTTTCTGTAATGAGGTCAATAGGATTACTCACCCAAGTTAAATCCCGTCAGCAACAAATGTAGGACCTTATTCATTTCAGAAATCACATCTTCATCGATTTTCCATTTATTCAACCAGTATTTAAACATTTTTCAATCATTATCGAGCATGTGATTATTTCATACATCCATAACCTTCATATAATTCAAGTAAACACATTCCACATTCTTTTCAAGCATAAAATTAACATTTTTATCATTTATCATTTATCGAGCATTATTATTGATCGGGCTTTGTCAGATATATTTTCAATGTCATATATATATGATATTTATACAATCCACAAACACAATATTTAATTCAAGCATATAAATATACACAATTTAGTTACACAAACTTACCTCGATAATGTTCGTGTATGTAAAATCTATTAAGCCGACATTTTCCTCTTTCCTCGTTCTAGCTCCGAATTTCGTCTATCCGAATCTATACGAGTAAATTTAATAAAATTTATCACATTTCATATTCAAGTGGACGCAATTTACAACTTAGGAAAAATTACCATTTTGCCCCAAACTTTTCCATAAATTCCCATTTCATCCCTAGGCTCGGAAATTAAAATTTATGCAATTTACTCCTTATTCCAAGCCTAACTAAAATTTCAATATAAAATTTGTAGCACATATTTTCTATAAATTTTATAATTTTTCATCAATTTTTACAACTTTACATTTTAGTCCCTAAATCATATTTTCATCAAAAATCACTTTGTAAAAGTTGTTTATTTATCAAAAACCTTTCATTTTCTACCATAACTTTTAAATTTTTCATATATTCATCTATAACCTAATTTCCATACTTTAATAACTTTGATAATTGGTCAAGCGTCTTCTATCTTGTGGAGGAAAATAGATTTTCATCAAAGCCATTATTCAGCCTATCCCAACCTATGCTTTTTCTGTCTTTCTTGCTCCAAATAGTATTATAGAGAAATTACATTCGAAAATGTGTAAGCAACGATGGATAAATAATGAAAAAACTTGGGGCTGGGTCATGCTGGCTTGAGAGCTTATGTGCTATCCGAAAGGAATGGGGGGTATTGGTTTTCGAGACATGTATTTGTTTAATATTTCCCTCCTTGGCAGACAAGTTTGGTGGCTTATGCTGTTTAAGGATACTCTATGTTTTAAGGTGCTAAGCGCGAAATATTTTTCGGTGAGAGACGTGCTTAGACCGAAATATTATGAAAAGCCATCTTTCACTTGGTCTAGTATTGCTAAAGCGATAGATGCCCTCAAGGATGGCTTTCTGTGGCAGATTGGAGATGGTAACTCTATTGATTTAAAAAGGGATCACTGGGGTATTGAAGGTCTCAATGGGGACTCAATTTGTTGGTCAGAGTTAACAAATGAAGAACGAAAAGTTAAAGACTTGTGGGACTACAATAATGGGCAGTGGAAAAAGGACAGGGTTATGGAATTATATGGCAAAAACATGGGGGATCTTATATGTTATTTACCTATTCTCCATAATGGTATAAATGATAGCAGAACGTGGATTCAAAACCCTCATGGAGTTTATACCTCAAAATCAGCTTATTCTTAGTTATTACTAAGAAGAATCGGCTTCGGTCCCTACAGATTGATTTGGAGAATTATATGGAAGTTAAAAATGCTTCCAAAAATTAAGGTTTTTTGTTAGAGAATTTTCCATGATATTCTGCCTACCTATGACAATATTTCTTGTATCTGTCAAGAGTTCTTGACACCTTGTCTCGGATGCAAAAGCGGGAAGGAAACGCTCATCCACGCTATGGAAGATTGCCCTAAAGTTCGTGAGATCCTCATGATTGGTGGGATAAACAATAGGCTGATAGATGGTAGATATGAATGATGCATCGAATGGTTGGAAGATGTTCTTCGCGTGCTGGACAAAAAAACAGTTACCGATTTTTTCACTCTTCTCTATAATTGCTGGAATGATAGGAACAATTTGGTTTTTCAGGGGAAGGATGATATGGCCATGGTGGTGTGGGAAATAGCGCAAACTCTTAGCAATGATTTCTGAGTTTTCAACCTTGCAGAACCTCCTGTTATCCCCTCAATTCCGATGCATAAAAGGTGGACTAAACCTCCAGATGGTGTTATTAAAATTAACGTCGATGCCGCCGTTGTGAATGGGAATGTTGGGTATGGAGCTATTGCCAGAAACCATGATGGCTTTGTAATTGGGGGTTGTTATAGCTTTGCAAATAAAAGCCAGGACGTAAACTGGGCGGAATTTGAAGCATTTGTGGAAGGCTTAAATTTGTCTTTAAAGTTGAAAGTGGATAAGATAATTTTGGAATGTGACAGTGCTTATTTAGTCAATGCGGTTAAAAAGAAGGACCAAGACATTACCATTTTGGGCTACTGTCTTAATAAATCCTGTAGGAAGTTTAGGAATTTTACTTCGGTCCAAGTTAATTGGATTAGCCGTTGTAGTAATAAGGCTTCAGATTTTCTATGTAATTTAGCGATTAAGAATAAGTGTAATTTTTACTTCAATATGGATTACCCCATGGAAATCCATAGTATTATCATAAATGATGCAATAAATTGAGGTTGACCTTCGGGTCTTTTTTATAAAAAAAAGCTATCCCGATTTCAAAAATATCAAATTTACTAAAAACGGGACAAGAAAACTTACCCAATTTGGCCAAGAAAGCTTGCTTTCTCTTTCCTAGGGTTTCCATGGAATATGATATAAAATGATTTTTATTTCTACTTAATAATTGATCATCTTTAAATTATTTTGATTTCTAATTTAGCCCTTAGCCTTTTTCTAATTTTCCATGGATGAATCATCCAAAATATCTACTAACTTTTCATTAATGGTCTAATTACCATATAAGGACCTCAAGTTTTGAATTACATAGCTATTTAATTCTTCAAGCTACTAGAATTCAACTTTTGCATTTTATGCGGTTTGGTCCTTCCCGTAATTAAGCACATAATCAGTTAAATTTTCTTATCATAATTTTCACATAACATTTCTAATATAACACGAATCATATAATAAAATTAAAATAAATTCTATTTTTGACTTAGATTTGTGGTCCCGATACCACTGTTCTAATTTGAATGAAATATTGGTTGTTACACACGTCCGTGTGGTCCAAGGGACACGACCGTGTGACCCTGAGACACATTCATGCTACAGGTCGTGTTCGACCCCATGTAACTCTCTAACTTGTGCATACGGTCATGCCACACACCCGTGTGCTAGGCCGTGTGGTTAATTAAATTCTTTTGAAACTAGGTGCAGGTTTCACACAGCCAAGATACACGCCCGTGTTCCAGGCCGCGTAGCACACATGGCTGAGACAAACTCCCGTGTCCCTGCCAGTGTGCTCAATTCTAAGCATTCTGTTTTCTCAAATTTAAGGTGCAGGCGACACATGGCCTAACCACATGCCTATACACTAGGCTGTGTGTCACACACAGTCTAGACACACGCCTGTGTGCTGCTGCGTGTGGACAAAATAAAGTCATTCCTAGCTTCATATCTCACCCAAAATTATACCAAATTTTTACACCAAACTTACATCCAAATACCAACCAGCCCAAGGATTGAATTCAACAATTTATAACATCTAGCATGATATATTGTTACATGCATTCATGCTTAAATCCTACCTTTCTCGATCAACCAATAAGAAACACTTACGTTATCTCCATAAAGTAACCTTAAATACATATATATACATGTACCAAAACATAATCATCACTAGGTGTGACAGCCCAAAATTGACCCTAGTCGGGAAGTGGTTTCGGGACCGCTAAACCGAGTCACCGAAATGTTTGAACGTAATATTTATTGTCTAGAATATGTAATTATGAATGTGTGAAAATTTCAAGCTTCGATTTAGTCGATTGCATGTGAATTCAGTTAGTAGGACTTCTGTGACACTTTTGAAATGTGATAGGCTAATCTATAAGGACCTAATAGTGCGTGTAATCAAAAGGGAGGACTTGCATGTCAAATTTCCCCCCTAAGTGCTAGTGGCCGGCCATGACAAAGAGTGATAGGCAAAAACATGTCATAAAACATGTTGTGACAATGGTGTATGTAAGAAAAAAATAAAATAATGAGCATGGGAATTGAATAATGAAAGGGAAGAAAAAAAAAAGAATGGTGTGAGTGTTCCCCCCCCCTTTGCCGTGAGTTGAAGAAAAGAGAAAAAAAAATTTGTTCATCCTTTTTCATTCTTTTGGCCGAAAATTCTAAGGGAGAAGAAAGGAGTTCTTGCTCATGTTTGGTTTGGAAGAGGATTAGGAAGTGGTTTGGCCATCCTTGTATCTAGATTAAGGTATGTTTGATGTTGTGCCATGAGATTCATGCATGTTTTTAGTTGCTAGCTTTAGTTCTAATTAACCATGGTTCAAATCTTTGCTAAGTCATGGGGATGATATTCGACCAAGGTGGATTTTGTGTTAATGTCATTGCATGCTAAGTGTGAAGCTTGTTAATGATACTTGTGATGGTGGATTGATGACTCTTAAATCTTCTTTTTTAGCATTTTTGAGTGAGGCATTAAGCTCCTTGTTCAACCGTGACCAAAATTGAAATGGTATGGGGTTGTAAGGCATTCGGCCATGGTAGGAAGTAAAAGAAAACTATGGTCGTTGTTCATGTTATTTGGATGAGAAATGGTAGTAAGGTGAAGTACAAATGTTAGTGTTTGATTTACTAGTGTATATGTGTGTATTAGCCTAGTTTTGAACTTGAAACAAAATGGTGTTTAGTCGATACAAGTGACCATACTTGTAGAATGTATCAAGTGTTGAAATCGGCCTCAACATAGACATGTATGTTCGGCCACATGAATGAGTACATATGTTGATGTGTATATTCGGCCTTAGGTAGCCTATTGATGGCTTTAGCTTGACTTAGAAAATTCGGCTAAGGGGGAAATATTAGCTAGTATGTTGAATTCAATTCGTGATTTCGTACACATGTGACTCTAATGTCTAATGGATATATGGGCTAAGTACCTTGAGCTTCTCTTTGATGTTTGAATGAATTGTATTGAATTGCTTGATGTGATTAAAAATGTGCATGACCATTGTGTATTTGAGCTAAAGGGTGGCCATATGACCATTTAAACTCCTTGTCATATTCGGCCATAAGCTAGCATAATGAGATTTTGATAAGTTAAATTTGTGTGAATTAGCTCAAGAGCTTAGAGGACCACAGTTGGATAAGGGAAAGGAAAAAGTGACCGAATAGCTATCGAAATCGTTCGACAACATCCGAGGTAAGTTCTTGAGTAATAGAGCTTAAATTATGATTTGATTAGATCATGTTTTAAGTAAATCGAAATCATGCTCTTTGTGTGTGGATATTGAGCCGAAATTTGCAAGAGTGATAAGTGTATTGTGTTTGAGTTTTGCTAATGAAAATGAAAAACGAATGTGTCATGATTTAGTGTTAAATGTGCATGTTTATTCGAATGATGTCCGGGCTAAGTCCCGAAGGCTTTGTGCTAAGTGACCATATCCGAACTAAGATCCGAAGGCATTTGTGCGAGTTCCCAAATCCGGGTTAAGTCCCGAAGGCATTTGTGCGAGCTATTATAACCGGGCTATGTCCCGAAGGCTTTTGAGCGAGTCGCTATATCCGGATAAAATCTGAAGGTACGTGATTCTGAAATGAGCAATCTTGCTGTAAAAATTTCAATTAATACGCTTGCAAAAATTCCAGCAATGAGGTATGTTTCGTATGTGCTTTGAATTAGTTAAGCCCTTACAAATAAATATTCGCTCAGTTGATAAACGAGCTACCAGCCTTTGGCTAAGTTGATCTTTTGTGTATGAACATAAGGGTTGGTAATGTGAAGTAAGTATGATATTGAGAATGTGTGCATATGAAATTATCCATTTAGCTATATGAATGCTATGCTTTTGTTGTGCTGAAATCCCTTGCTCAAAACTTACTAAGCATAAATTGCTTACTCCGTTTCTTTGTTCTCTGTTTTATAGATTTTGGCTCGTCAGCTATCGGACTCGGGATTTTGAAGTCGAAGTCGCCCACACTATCAAAGCCCCTTTTTTGGTACAATTTTGGTTGAACTTTGAAATGGCATGTATAGTGTGACAGCCCAAAATTGACCCTAGTCGGAAGGTGGTCTCGGGACCACAAAACCGAGGCATAAAAATAATTTAAAATTTATTTCGATGCCTATAATATGTGTGTATTCATGTATGACATTTTTTGAGGATTGGTTTAGTGTTATAAAGGTGAATTTCACTAGAAAGGACCTAGTAGTGAACTTTGAAAGTATGATGGGGAAATGTGTGATGACTAATTAAAGCATGCATGCAAAATAATGGACTTGCATGTCAAATTCCCCCTTTTATAGGTGGTGGCCGGCCATGACAAGGGAGGATGGGCTAAACATGTCATGAAACATGTTTTGTTGGTGCATTAGGGTGAAATAATAAACAAAGGTGTATGGATGATAAAAAAATGAAAAAAATGTGTGTGAGTGTGGTAATCCCCCCTTGCCGTGAGTTGAGAAGGAGGAAGAAAAATTTTGTTGTGTTCATCCTTTCTCATCCTTTTGGCCGAAAATCATAAGGGGAAGAAAGAGGATTTTTGCTTCATGCTTGGTTTAGAAGAGATCTAGAAGGTGATTTGGCTAAATTGGCATCAAGATTAAGGTATGTATGAGGTTGTGTTAGGAGTTTCATGCATGTTTTGGTTGCTAACTTGATGTGCATGTTAGCCATGGCTCAAATCTTTGTTATGCCATGGAAATGGTATTTGGCCAAAGTTGTTATGGTGATAAAGCCATTGCATGCTAAGTGTGAAGCTTGATGATGATGCATGCAATGATGGATTGTCTACTCTTGAGTAAGATTTTGAGTTTTCTTTTTTGTGTTTAACCATGATTGAAGTTGAAAGGAACATGATTGTCATATTCGGCCATGATGCATTCATGAGCATGGTTCATGCTTCTTGCATGTTAGTTAAAATTTGTATTTTTGGATGGCTATGGACACCTTGAAATTCGCCATGCTCATATTGTATATATATGTTTGCACATGATGTTTTGGCTATGAAGTAAGTGATGAATATATTGGTTTAAAGAAGAAGATGTGGAAGAATGCTTGTGAAATTGCAAGCACAATTGACCTAGCACACATATAAGTGCTTGATGCTATATTATAAGTTTTGGGCCACAATGTGCAAAGCATTAACTAGTAAAATGCATGCTGTTTTTGTGAGGTATTAAGTGCAAAATTGGCCTCAACATGTACATGAATATTCGACCTTGGGTAGCCTATTGAAGGCCTTAGCATTTCCTTGATGCTCGAATAAATTGTATTGAATTGCTCGATGTAGTATAAAATGTGCATGACCATTGTGTATTCAAGCTAAAGGGTGGCCATATGACCATTTAAACTCCTTGTCATATTCGCCATAGGATAGCACAATGAGGCTTTAATAAATTGAATTTGTTTGAATTAGCTCAAGAGCTAAGAGGGCCACAATTGGACAAGGGAAGGAAAAAGTGATCGAATAGCCGTAAAAGCCGTTCGACAACATCCGAGGTAAGTCCTCAAGAAGTGACCTTACTTGAATTATGTGAGATGAAATATAATCTGAAAATGATAGAAATCACATAGAGTACGCTACATAGAGCTTAGTAAGGCAAATACAATTGGTTTAACTATAAAAGCATATAAAGTGAAAGTCAATAGCATAAATTTATAGCCATTTCACAGAGTAATTCATGAGCCTAACCATGCTCATTTGCTTGTATACATGTCATGCTTCATTTCCAAATTCCATACATACTTCACATTTATTATTTCATAGAAACAGAGTCCTTCATATTCGAAAATTTAGTACGATACAAACGTACCTGTATAGATTATACATTTTATATATTCATTCCCATATCTCATACTCTATCATTAGATGGTTCAAAAATGATACAGATGCTCATAAACGGGTACAATGTCGACGTCCCAAATGTGGTCTTACATGTAATTTAGTATCGATGCCTCTATCCCAGAAAGGGTCTTACACGAAATCAGATACAATGCCGATGTCCCAGACATGGTCTTACACGACATCTCAGATCGATGTTCACATTCTTTAGATACATATAGAGTTTTCTAGATACTAGCATATTATTAGAATTTAATAGAAATTCATTCATCAGGCTCTCAAGGCTTTCCAATGCAGATTACAGTTTGTATGCATAGAATTTCAGTCAATTAAACATGTAATTGTAATTTGACTTACCTCGTATGTATTTCGGAAGGAACAAGTCGAGTATTCAACTATTTTGGACTTCCCTCGATCTAAGTCCAGTTTTCTTTGTTCTTGATTTAATACAATTCAAATTCAAATTCAACCATTCAATCATTCATTTCATTCAAAATAATCCATGAACACATACTTAGGGCACTTTACATTTTAGCCCTTATATTTTCACACTTTAACAATTTAGTCTATTTTTCACAAATTCATAATTATGCAAAATTCACCAAGACTATAGCTTGGCCAAATATACATAGCTTCCATACAAGCCCAATTAACATATTTAATTCATAATTTAGTCCCTCAAAACCTTATTTTTACAAATTAGCCCAAATAGCTCTATTCCATAAAAAATTCAAGAACAAAGCCTGATAATCTCACATATATCTTTCATAATCCATATAAAATATCACTAAGCTCATATAGTCATCAATAGCATATTTCATAATATTCAACAGAAACAAAAATTCAATCATGGGTTTTGAAGAACACAAAGTAACGATCACAGAAACATAGAAATTATAAAAAACAGACCAAAGTACATACCTTAATAAACCAAAACAAGTATCGAAACTTAAAGCTCTTTTCTTCCTTCTTTTTCTTTGATTTTCGGCAAGTACAACATGATAATGGCTATTTTTATTATATGTTTTATTATAAAACATATTATTACACAAATGACTATTTTAACCTTACCTATTTCATTTTAAAATTCACCAACTATTGTCCATATTTGTCCACCATTAAAACAAATGGTAAATTTGACATGCAAAGACCCTTATTTTAAAAGCCAAGGCCAAATAACCCCATTAACAATTAGCATGCAACTTTTGCATTTTACGCGATTTAGTCCTTTATCAAAATGAAGCTGTAAATGCATAAATTAAATCACAAAAACTTCGCAAATATAAATTCACATCATGCATACGTAAAATAATATTAAAATATTTTTCAAAATTGGTTGCGTGGTCTCGAAACCACTGTTCCGACTGGGGTCAAAATCGGACTGTTACAATTCTCCCCCCTTAGGGATTTTTGTCCCCGAAAATCTTAACGTTAAACAGATTCGGATATTGTTGTCTCATTGAATCTTCAGGCTTCCATGTAGCCTTTTCAACCCTATGTTGATGCCACATCACCTTAACTAATAGAATTTTCTTATTTCGTAACTCTTTAACCTCGTGGGCTAAAATACGAATTGGCTTTTCTTCATAAGTCATATCAGACTAAATTTCAATCTCAGAAGGAGATATTACATGAGACGGATCAGATCTATACCGTCGAAGCATCGATACGTGAAATACATTATGTGTCTTTTCTAAGTCAGATGGTAGCCTCAATCTATAAACAACCAGCCTAACTCATTCAATGATTTCATATGGTCCGATGAACCTCAGACTCAACTTGCCCTTTTTACCAAATTGGAATAGTTTCTTCCACGGAGATACTTTCAAAAACACTTTATCACCAATCTCAAATTTGATATCTTTTCGTTTTAAATCTACATAAGATTTCTGACGATCAGAGGCAGCTTTCAGACTATCTCAGATTGCTTTCACTTTCTGTTCTATTTCTTTTATCAGATAAATACCATAAATCTTATTCTCACTAAGCTCAGACCAGTATAACGGAGTTCTACACTTTCTACCATATAAGGCTTCGTACGGTGCAATTTTAACGCTCGACTGAAAACTATTATTATAAGAAAATTCAATCAAAGATAGATACTGATCCCATGTACCTTCAAACTCAAGAATGCAACATCTCAACATATCCTCGAATTTATGAATAATCCGTTCAGATTGACCATCTGCTTGTGGATGAAAAGTAGTACTAAAATGCAATTTAGTACCCGAGCATCTTGCAAGGATGTATGATTATTAATTATGTGTGTATGAGTATTTGAACAATATGTCATCAATGACTATAACAAAAATTTGATCTAGATACGGTCTGAAAATTCTATTAATCAAATCCATAACGAAAGAAGGTGCATTCGTTAATCCAAAAGGTATAGCTAAAAATTCATAATGCCCGTACCTCATTCTGAAAGCAGTTTTTGGAATGTCAGAGTCCTTTACTCGCAACTGATAGTAACCCGATCTCAGATCTATCTTTGAAAACACAGTAGCACCTTTCAATTGATCGAATAAGTCATCGATTCTGGGTAGAGGATATTTTTTCTTTATAGTCACTTTGTTGTCGACAAGAATCAATACACATTCTCATTGTGCCATCTTTCTTTTCACAAATGTAACATGAGCACCCTATGGTGAAAAGCTCGGCCTAGCAAACTCGATCCACTAATTCTTGCAATCGAGATTTTAATTTCTTTAACTCGACGAGCCATCCTATACGGAGCTATCGAATCGGAGTAGTACCGTGTACTAATTCAATGCCAAACTTGACTTTTCGAATCAGAGGTAAACCCGGTAATTCTTCAGGAAACACATTAGAGAATTCACAGATAACAGGCATTGATTCAACTTTCTTATCATTCACTTTCGAGTCTAACATATAAGCTAAGTAGGCTTCACAGCCTTTCTTCACATATTTCCGTGCTTTTATTGCAGATATCACAACTGGTAGTCCATTTAGATCACTAGGATCAATTCGAATTATCACATTATTCTTACACCTTAAATCAATGACTTTTCGTTTGCAATTCACAATAGCATCGTGCAAAGTTAACCAATCCATTCCCAGAATTATATCAAATTCGTCGAAAGGAAAAAGCATCAAATCAGCAGGAAAACATATATCTCGAATCAATAATGGACAATTCTTGTAGACTTTATCAACCAATACACTTTTTCCTAAGGGGTTTGATACTCTAATTACAAATTCAGTAGACGCTACAGGCAAAGTCTTACTGTGTACTAATTTCATACAGATATAAGAATGCGTTGATCCGGAGTCTATCAATGCAGTCACAGAAGTATCATAAAGAGTAAAAGTACCAGTAATCACATTAGGAGATGAGGCTTCCTCACGAGCTCGGATAACATAAGCTCTGGCAAGTGCTCTGGCCTCAGATCTAACAGCAGTATCCCTAGTAGCTCTTTGACCACCACTTGCATTTCTCGTATTTCTGGAAGGTCTATCTCTAGCTGAGGTGTTGCTCGGTCTTGGATTCTTTACATTCTCTTGCTCAGCAGTTCAGAACAATCTCTTACAAAATGGTCTAGATATCCACATCGAAAATAGGCTCGGCCATTCAATCTACAATTTCCTGGATGTCTTTTACCACAGTGTTTACATTCAAGTTTCTCAGATCGAACATTCACAACACTTGCAACAGAAGTAGCAAGAGCTTTGAAATTCGAATGCGATCTAGCTCGATCTCGGTTCAAATATCCTACATCAGCCTTTGAACGGCTATGATCATCCTGGAATTTCTTTGACACAAACTGAAATGATCTATTCGAAGATCTTTTTCTAACATCTCTAGCTTCAGAATCAGATTTTCTTTTCTCTTTACTTAATTCTTCAGCTTTACAAGCTTGCTCAACGAGCACTACCATTTCTTTAATCTCCAAAGTCCCAACTAATAGACAGATATCTTCGTTTAGTACATCTTCAAATATTTTGCACATTAATGCTTCATTTGATACACATTCCTGAGCATACTGACTCAATCTTATAAATTCACATTCGTATTCAGTAACAGACATACGACCTTGTTTAAGCTCGAGAAACTCTTTATGTTTTTGATCGATGAATCTCTGACTAATGTATTTCTTTCAAAATTCAGCTTGTAAGAAATCTCAAGTAACTCGTTCACTCGGAACCACAAATATTAAAGTTTTCCACCAATGATACGACGTATCACTCAGAAGTGAAATGACACATTTTACACATTCCTCAGGATTCAGAGACATTTCATCAAACACTTATATTGTATTTTCTAAATAGAATTCGGCTCTTTCAGCATCATCATTCGTTGTAGCTCGAAACTCTTCAGCCCCATACTTTCTAATCTTATCAACTAGTGGTCTACTTATCTGTACTGGATTCAATGGTGGCATAATAGGAGTTTGAGGAGAATTAACTGGTGGTGGAGGTTGTTGTACAGTTGAATTGGTTCTAATATACTGAGTGAACCAATCATTCATCATCTGATAGAAGGCTTACTTAGCCTCACCATCATGGCTACTCATAGCCGATCGAGAATCAGCTTGCACCATCCCTTGCGTGGGAGCAGGCGCATTACTTTCTACATCGTCAGCTACAGCTCTATCGGGATCCATTTGCTATATAAAAACACATTACAATGTCAGGATTCATCATACTATCGCAGTTTCAGATATATGGCATGTATAGCTAGACTCACATACACTATGGTAGTCCTAGAACTGACTAAACCATAGCTCTGATACCAATACAATGTAACACCCTAAACCCGTAACCGTCCTCAGATTAGGGCTACAAGGTATTACCAGATAGACAAAACATTTCAGACCAATTCAGAATCACAAACATTACAAAACATTAATACATAAGCTAACATCAGCAATTGATCTCTTTTGATGGTCTACGAGACCTAAATCATACTTTTAGGGACAGTTAAAACTAAACCGAACACATTAAGAAATTTCAGCACTCAGAAAAAAAATTCAATTCTGTTGAGGTTACACGCTCTTGTGACCGGGCCGTGTGCCTCACACGGGATCAAACACACCATGTGAACCAGCCGTGCCAAAAAAAGGCACACATACTTACTTTTACCTATGGCCAATAGACACGCCAGTGTGCTATGGCAGTGTGATATCTAGTATGTAACACCCCGAACCCGAGACCATCGCCGGTGTCGGACACGAGGGGTTAACAAGCCAAGTTCACTTGTTTTGCCCATCCATTTGACATTTCCAGTCAGGCTGGAAAACTGCGCCACTGTCGCCTTAAAAATCATATCTCGAGTTTCAAAACTCGAAACTGGTTTCAAATTTTCTCTGATTCCACAGGCTAAGTCCCGAAGGCGAATATGCTAATGATTATAATTGTGTTTGAGCCTTAGTAACGGAAAATGAAATATGTATGTCCAATGATTATTGATGTATGTGTGCATGAGAAATTGAATGATATCCGGGCTAAGCCCCGAAGACAATTATGCTGAAAATTTTATCCGGGTTAAGACCCGAAGGCAATTGTGCTAGTAGCTATATCCGGGCTAAGACCCGAAGGCATTCGTGCAAGTTGTTAAATCCGGGCTAAGACCCGAAGGCGTTTGTGCAAATCGTGATATCCGGGTTAAGTCCCGTAGGCCTTGGTGCGGGTTACCATAACCGGGCTATGTCCCGAAGGCGATTGAACGAGTAGCGACATCCGGATAAACTCCGAAGGTATGTGATTTGAAAATTATAAGCTTGCTGGAAAATTTCAGCTAATGCACTTGTGAAATTTCCCAATGACAAGGTAAGTGCGGTGTGTGCTTCGCGCGCTAGGAGTAAGAGCGTATGAATATCCGCTCCTATGATGGAGCGAGATATCGGCCTTAATGAAGCCGTTATTTGTGTATGAACATAAGAATTGGGATGGTGAAGTAAGTATGATTATGTGAATGTGCACTAATGAAATGATGCATTTGGCTATGTGAATGTATTGCTTTAATTAAAGCTGATTATATTCCTTGAGACTTACTAAGCATAAAAATGCTTAACCCGTTGCTTTGGCTCTCTGTTTTATAGATTTCGCTCGATAGCAATCGGATTCGGGATCAATAAAGTCAAAGTCATCCACACTATCAACGCCTCTATTTTGGTATAAATTTTGGTTGAACTTGAAATGGCATGTATAGGACTACCCCTGTTAGATTGAATATGTTGTGATGTATATATATACGGCCATGCGAAAATGGCTCGTAAAAGTGAAGTATCGACTTAGACTAATTGTGGTTTGTATGTATATATTTGGTGTCATGATGTGGCTATGGCTTGGAAATGGGAATGTTGGTCATATGATCAGCCATTGGCATGGTTAAAATGATCATATATGAACCTATGTATGGCAAGACTAGTTGGTTCATGGAGACTACCACATAGGTAAGACCTACCTTAAAAACAGATGCTGCCAGCTGCAGTGACGTGAATGTGAAAAATCACCAAAATTCGTAGGAATGGAATTAAATAGTGAATAAGCTATGTAAATGAACCTTGATGAGTCTATTTTCATAAGGAAGAAACGAAATGGTCATAGGAGTTACATGTTAAGAGATATTGAAGCTATTGTGAAACAGGGCCAGAACGGTTTCTGGGTCCCCTGTCGCAACTTTAAAAATTCACTATAAATTATCCAGAAATAATTAGGAGACATACCTTATATGTACAGATTCCATTTTGAGTCTAGTTTCATTAGAAACAAACGGCACCAGAATTAAAGTCCTGTACAGTGAGATATTCAAGTTGTAACGCGCGAAGGTCAGAGCAGTTGATCCCTGTAACAAGGGTGACTTTAACTAATAAAATGTACTAGTTGGCCCGACCAAAAATTCTAGAAATAAATCCATGGATGGATATATGAGTCTAAATTCAGGGAAAATTTACGAAACCA
This sequence comes from Gossypium arboreum, assembly GCF_025698485.1. NCBI lineage: Eukaryota > Viridiplantae > Streptophyta > Magnoliopsida > Malvales > Malvaceae > Gossypium > Gossypium arboreum. Next base: position 80,487,619 of record NC_069070.1, on the reverse strand, counting down.
GTTTCCGAGTTGTGAAACTCGAGATATGATTTTTAAGGCGACGGTGACGCAGTCTTCCAGCCTGACTGGAAATGTCAAATTGGTGGGCAAAACATGTGAACTTGGCTTGCTAACCCCTCGTGTCCGACACCGGCAATGGTCTCGGGTTCGGGGTGTTACATATAGGACTACTCTTTCGTTTGTTGGTCATAGACCCTTTGATTTTGTATAAATTTGGATAGCCATGCGAAAATGGCTTATATACACTTTGGCATGGTATCATAATCATTTTGTATGTTGTTCATTAAGAGATGTGGAAATGTTTGGAATCGATTAGCCCTTGGAATGGTTAACCGTGATCATCTTTTGTGCCATGTATGCTAAAAGGGCTAGTTGAATCAAGGAAATTATGAAGTAGGTAAAATCTACCTTAAAGACAGAGGTTGACAGCTGCAGTGATGTGGATGTGAAAAATCACTAAACATAGTAGGAATGGAATTAAATAGTGAATAAATTATGTAAATGAGCCTTGATGAATCTACTTTCATATGGAAGAAACGAAACGGTCATATGAGTTATATGTTAAGAGATATTTAGGTTTTCGTGGAATAGGGCCAGAACGATTTCTGGAATCCCTGTTCCGACTTTGGAAATTCATTATAAATTAACCAGAGATAATTAGGAGTCATGACATATATGTATAGATTTCTCTTTGAGTCTAGTTTCCATAGAAAAAATGGCATCAGTATTGAAGCCCTGTACAGGAAGATATCCAAGTCATAATGCGCGAAGGTCAGTGTAGTCGATCCCTGTAACAGGGGAGACTTTAACTAATAAACTGTACTAATTGGCCTGACCAAAAATTCTAGAAACAAATATGTAGATGGACATATGAGTCTAGCTTTAGGGAAAAATTACGAAACTGATTTTCGAGTTTTGAAACTCAAGATATGATTTTTAAGGCCACAGTGATGCAGTAACCAGCTTGTCTGGAAATTTTTTTTAAATGGACTGTGAAAATAATTAAGTTAAGTCTGTGTGCACCTTGTGTTCGGCTCCGGTAACGTACTTGGGTACAGGGTGTTACACTAGGCATTCCAATGGCTAGATTACAATAATCATTTACATTTACATGCCAATATGACCAATATAACCTATACATGCCATTATAACCATAATTGCTTTACCATATTGTACCGACATGGGCCGATAGATAGTGTGAGTGATCTCCGCCAAGCTTTCAATCTGACAAACTTCCGATTTACTCTAAAACAAGGAAAAAAACCTAAGTAAGCATAAAATGCTTAGTAATTCGTACAACATGGTACTTAACTTACCATTCATTCTATTTTGAGGTAACTATGTAAGACATATTTAATCAATTTGACCTCAAGCCCTACATATATCCTCATTGCCCTTGTTAGTCATATATTCCATAATAACATCAAAACATATATGGGCTCAACAACAATCAAATTTCCATGCACATATGCTTTCCACAATATGTATTCATTTAACATGTATAAATCATCTCTTTATATTACAATTATAATTTCATAATAGTTCATCTTGAGTTCAGATTATTTCATGTCAGAACTTTACTCATATCATTCAAAATATCAAGGTCACACAAGTAGTAGTACACTCAAGATGTACAAGTCTATAATCAAGGATGAACATTCTCATCAAATAATTTCCATGTACAAATATCATCATCTCATACTTTCATATATCACTTGTCATGTATCATCATTTTCTTGTATTTCAGACGGATACGTGTAATAAGTCATTTTTTTGTTCATATCTTCTCATGTCTGGATTGTCACCCGTTGAATTTATTTCAAATATCGATTGATACACAGGTAGTACTCTCAACATGTACATTCAAGATCCATCAATTCATATTTAATGGCACCCATAAGGTACTATTTCAAAGAGTACACTCTCGAGCCACACATGTATACAATAGGATTACCAGTCCAGGCTAAATCCTTTTTATGACATATGCTCTAAGAAGCTTGATCTGGATTACTTGTCTAGGCTAAATCCAATCCATAACATATGCTCGAGAGGACTTATAACAGGATTAACTACCCGGGACAAATCCTTTATGTAATGAGGTTAATAGGATTACTCATCTGAGCTAAATCTCGTCAGCAACAAATGCAGGACCTCATTAATTTTGAAAAATCACATATCCATCGATTTCCCATTTATTCAACCGGGATTTAAATATTTTTAAAGCATTATCAGGCATGTGATTATTTCATACATCCATAACATTCATATAATTCAAGTAAACACATTCCACATTCATTTCAAGCATATAAGTTGTAACACCCCAAACCCGGCCTAGACGTTATGGTCGAATCTGACAATGTCACATGATAGCGTGTTGAAACTAAGGTGTTACGATAAAACCACTTTCATTTGTTTATTATTGTTGATTCCAAAATCACTTACTTATTTAATCAATTATTTAAAATACAATTTGTTGCAGAAGCTTTAAAAATCATTTAATTTATAAAATCTAAATTAATTAGGTAAATCCATTCATCTTAGAAAAACTCCTTTGTTTTAGCAAAAACTACTTGTTTGTTGAGTTTGTGCAGTTATTAAATCCACGAAAATAGTCTAAAATCTGAAATAAAAGCAAACAATCCAAAAAGTTCAATTTACATAAAAAATAACCCAGAAAATAATTAAGAAATGAATACCAAAACTGAAATTAAGACGGCTTAATAATACATGTGGCCATCGTCGAGTCCTCGTTGCATCGATCCGTTAAGTCTTGGGATTACCTATGCACATTAAACAGAGAGGGGTGAGTTTACATAAACTCAGTGTGTAATCCCATAGAAAACAAACAACAGTAAACACAGTGCACAGTCAAATATAGTTTTGGGCCTAAGCACCTTTTGGTACCAGTAACTGTTTGGGCCTTAGCCCATCTCAGTACAACATCAAATGTGCAGTAGGGCCTTAGCCCATCACAGTAACAGTATGCATTATTCAGTAACAAGGTCCTACCCAACTAGTGTAACAGCCTAATTTAGACCCTAGTCGGAATAGTGGTTTCGGGACAACAAATTCGAGTTAGAAAAATATTTTCATAATATTTTTCGTGTTTATAATATGTGAATTAATATGTGTGAAAGTTTCGTATAAAAATTTGATCGTTTGTGTGCCTAATTTAGAAAAAAGACCTAATCGTGTAAAGTGCAAAAGTGACTTGCTATTTGTTAAAGTACTAAATTACTATGTCTCTTTAAATGAGGGGTCCTTATGTTGTTAAAATACCATTTACATGGTGAGTGGACATTAATGGCCTTAACGTTAATGTTTTATATGTCTATTAATCATGGATAAAATGGTAATTGGTGTATTATTATGTATTAACTAAAACAAAACAAAAAAGTAGACATTTTTTTTATCTTTTCATACCGAAAATAGAAGAAAAGAAAGGGTTTTAAAGCTTTGTTCATTCAGCTATTGTCAAGCACAATTTAGGTATGTGTTTTGATCCGTTTTCAATGATTTCTATGTTTTTGTGATTGTTGCTTAGTGTTCTATCTAGCCCAAGTCTCAATTTCTAGAATTGATGATGATTTTAAGTTATACCATTGATGAAATTGTGAGCTTTGGGATGTTAGTTGATGAAATATGGAAGCTTGATGATAGATAAATATGTTTTGTATGGGGATTTTTTATGAATTTGATTATTATGGGATAAATTGTAAAAATGAAATCTTGAGGGACTAAAATGTGAAATAAATGGAATATATGGGCTTATATGGGCTAGAGGAAAATTCGGCCTAGCATGTGTAATATGAAATTATGCGTATTTTGCATTTTTATGAATTAGGGACTAAAGTGTCAAAAAGTAAAAATATGAGGGCTAATTTGTAAAATTCCCTATATGTGTGCATATTGATTGAATTGAATGATTTGTTGAATAAAAGAGTTAAATTTGAATGTGGATAGATCAAGAACCAATGAAAACAAAATTAGATCGGGGAAAGTCGAAAGTAGTTGAATAGCCGTTCGTTTTCATTCATTCCCATACGAGGTAAGTCGATATAAAAATAAATGTGTTTTGATTTGAATTATTATTGCTTATATGCTATTGAATAATGATGAATGACTATTTGAGTTGACTATGAGAAATCTGAGAAAATTTCGATAATGTGACGACATCCGAAAAGTCCGTACAAATCATAGGAATAGTTAGGATACATATGTCATGACATAGGATTCAGAGGTGTGTTATCATGTAAGACCACGTCTGGGACGTTGGCATCAATTTGAGATTTATGTGTAAGACCATGTCTGGGACATTGGCTGTAACACCCTAAACCCGTAACCGTCATTGAATTAGGGTTACGAGGTATTACCAGATAGATAGAACATTTCAAACCAATTAAGAATCACAGACATCACATAACATTAATACGTAAGCAAACATCAAAAATTCATATCGTTTGATGGTCTACGAGACCTAAAACACACTTTTAGGGACAGTCGAAACTAAATCGAACATATTAATAAATTTCAGAACTCAGAAAATTTTTTCAATTTTGTTGAGGTCACACGCCCGTGTGACCAGGCCGTGTGCCTCATACGGGCATCAGACACACCCATGTGAACAAGCCGTGCCTAAATAAAGCACACATACTGACTTTCACCCATGGCCAATAGACACGCTCGTGTGCTATGGCTGTGTGATACTTAGCTAGCTACTAACTTAAGCCCACGGCCATAAGACACGCTTGTGTTCCCTGACCGTGTGGCACAATGTAAACTTGGTTTAAGCCAACTTGCCACCCCTTTTTGGGTCATTCCTACAAGCAATATTAGACAATATTTATACCAAAATTTCAGCCAATTCCATGCTCATAACATACTTCAATATAACTAAATCATTATCATTTAACAACCTATTCAAATCAATACCAAAACACATTAAAAATCTTATTACAACAACATGCCAAAATGCTCATTTCATAGCTCAATTATGGCACCTTCGAACTCATGCTTGAACTTACCATTTCTTTATCTTGGCATATTTTAGAATTGTCATCACATATAACATCATATAACCATTACAATCATTCACAATTTGGCATCACAAACCATTAACCAAAACTAAGAACAAACGTACCATTTGTTAGCCAACTCTCATGGCATAACATATATACATATCAAAGTTTAATACATAGACATTCTAACTTATACATGCCATACTAAAAATATATATATATTTACACTTTCAAAAGTACCAAAATGAGTTCGATAATGTGGTGACAATCCTCGACTAACCCCGAGCCTTTAGTAGCTACGATAACTGTAAAATAGATAGAAATCACACAGAGTAAACTACATAGAGCTTAGTAAGCCAAATACAATTGGTTTAACTATAAAAGCATATAAAGTGAAAGTCAATAGCATAAATTTATAGCCATTTCACAGAGTAATTCATGAGCCTACCCATGCTTATTTGCTTGTATACATGTCATGCTTCATTTCCAAATTCCATACATACTTCACATTTATTATTTCACAGAAATAGAGTCTTTCATATTAGGGAATTTAGTACGATACAAACGTACCTGTATAGATTATACATTTTATATATTCGTTCCCATATCTCATACTCTATCATCAGATGGTTCAAAAATGATACAGATGCTCATAAATGGGTACAATGTCAACGGCCCAGATGTGGTCTTACATGTAATTCAGTATCGATTCCTCTATCCCAGACAGGGTCTTACACGAAATCAGATACAATGCCAATGTCCCAGACATGGTCTTACACGACATCTCAGATCGATGTTCACATTCCTTTAGATACATATAGAGTTTTTTAGATACTAGCATATTATTAGAATTTAATCGAAATTCATTCATCAGGCTCTTAAGGCCTTCCATTGCAGATTACAGTTTGTATGCGTAGAATTTTAGTCAATTTAACATGTAATTGTAATTTGACTTACCTCGTACCGATTTCGGAATGAACGAGTCGACTATTCAACTATTTTGGACTTCCCTCGATCTAAGTCCAATTTTCTTTGTTCTTGATTTAATACAATTCAAATTCAAATTCAACCATTCAATCATTCATTTCATTCAAAATAATCCATGAACACATACTTAGGGAACTTTACATTTTAGCCCTTATATTTTCACACTTTGACAATTTAGTCCATTTTTCACAAATTCATAATTATGCAAAAATTCACCAAGACTATAGCTTGGCCGAATATACATAGCTTCTATACAAGCCCAATTAACATATTTAATTCATAATTTAGTCCCTCAAAACCTCATTTTTACAAATTAACCCAAATAGCTCTATTCCATCAAAAATTCAAGAACAAATCATGATAATCTCACATATATCTTTCATAATCCATATAAAAATATCACTAAGCTCATATAGTCATCAATAGCATATTTCATAATCTTCAACAGAAACAAAAATTCAGACATGGGTTTTGAAGAACACAAGGCAGGGATCACAGAAACGTATAAATTATCAAAAATAGACCAAAGTACATACCTTAATCAACCAAAACAAGTGTCGAAACTTAAAGCTCTTTTCTTCCTTCTTTTTGTTTGATTTTCGGCAAGTACAACATGATAATGGCTATTTTTATGATTTGTTTTATTATAAAACATATTATTACATAAATGACTATTTTAACCTTACCTATTTCATTTTAAAATTCACCAACTATTGTCCATATTTGTCCACCGTTAAAACAAATGGTAAATTTGACATGCAAAGACCCTTATTTTAAAAGCCAAGGCCAAATAACCCCATTAACAATTAGCATGCAACTTTTGCATTTTACGCAATTTAGTCCTTTATCAAAATTAAGCACAGAAACAGACAAATTAAATCACAATAAGCTTCGCAGATATAAATTTACACATCACAGACACAGAAAATAATATTAAAATATTTTTCAAAATCAGTTGCGTGGTCTTGAAACCACTGTTCCGACTAGGGTCAAAATTGGACTGTTACAATTCTCCCCCATTAGGGATTTCGTCCCCAAAAATCTTACCGTTAAACAGATTCGGATATTGTTGTCTCATTGAATCTTCAGGCTTCCATGTAGCCTCTTCAACCCTGTGTCGATGCCACATCACCTTAACTAATGGAATTTTCTTATTTCATAACTCTTTAACCTTGTGGGCTAAAATACGAATTGGCTTTTCTTCATAAGTCATATCAGACTGAATTTCAATCTCAGAAGGGGATATCACATGAGACGGATCAGATCTGTACCATTGAAGCATCGATACATGAAATACATTATGTGTCTTTTCTAAGTCAGATGGTAGCCTCAATCTATAAGCAACCAGCCCAACTCATTCAATGATTTCATACGGTCCGATGAATCTCAGACTCAACTTGCCCTTTTTACCAAATCGGAACAGTTTCTTCCACAGAGATACTTTCAAAAAAACTTTATCACCAATCTCAAATTTGATATCTTTTCATTTTAAATCTACATAAGATTTCTGACGATCAGAGGTAGCTTTCAGACTATCTCGAATTGCTTTCACTTTCTGTTCTATTTCTTTTATCAGATCAATACTGTAAATCTTATTCTCACTAAGCTCAGACCAGTATAACGGAGTTCTACACTTTCTACCGTATAAGGCTTCGTACGGTGCCATTTTAATGCTCAACTAAAAACTATTATTATAAGCAAATTCAATCAAAGATAGATACTGATCCCACGTACCTTCAAACTCAAGAATGCAACATCTCAATATATCCTCGAATTTATGAATAATCCGTTCAGATTGACCATCTATTTGTGGATGAAAAGCAGTGCTAAAATGCAATTTAGTACCCAGAGCATCTTGCAATTTCTACCAGAATCGCGATGTAAATCTTGGGTCTCTATCTAAAACTATGGATATAGGCACACCATGCAATCTCACGATATCAAAAATATATATCTCAGCTAATTTTTTGAGTGAGTGATCAGATCAAATCGGAATAAAATGAGCTAATTTCGTCAAATGATCAACTACAACCCAAATTGCGTCTTTCTTTCTTGGAGATAGGGGCAAACCCAAAACAAAATCCATGGTCACTCGACCCATTTCCACTCTGGAATCATAATCGGTTGCAAAAAACTAGATGGCACTTGATGCTCATCTTTAACTTGCTGATAGATTAAACATCTCGAAACAAAGTCAGAAGTATCTCTTTTCATTCCAAAACACCAATAGTGCTGTTTCAGATCATTATACATTTCCGTACTACCCGGATGTACTGATAAACAACTACTGTGAGCTTCTCTGAGAATCATTTGAATTAACTCTGGATTTCTTGGAACACAAATCTGATCATGAAATCTTAAACAATTATCTTTATCAACTCTGGATTCTAAACCAGTCTCTACATCACATTGAGTTTGTTTAGCCAAAATCTCATTATCAATCTTCTGAGCTTCGATAATTTGCTGTAAGAACAAGGGTCCCACTTTTAATTTAGCTAAAACTGAACCATCATCAGACAAAACTAAATGAACATATATCATACGTAAAGCAAATAATGATTTTCAACTCAAAGCATCAGCAACAACATTTGCTTTTCCCGGGTGATAATCAATCACAAGTTCGTAGTCCTTTAGCAGTTCTAACCATCTTCTCTGTCGTAAATTCGAATCTTTTTGCATCATTAAATACTTCAGACTTTTATGATCAAAAAACATGTGACATTTCTCACCAAACAGATAGTGACGCCAGATCTTCAAGGCAAACACAATAGCAGCTAACTCAAGGTCATGTGTCGGAAAGTTCATTTCATACTGCTTTAGTTGTCTCAAAGCACAAGCAATGACTTTTCCTTCTTGCATTAAAACACAACCGAGTCCGTTCAACGAAGCATCACTGTAAATAACAAATTCATTACCCAATTCAGGTTGTACCAGTACTGGAGCTTCATTCAATAAAACTTTCAACTGATCAAAGCTATTCTGGCACCTTTCAGACCACTCAAATTTCACATCCTTTTGAAGTAACTTTGTCAATGGAGTTTCTATCACACAAAAGTCTTTTAAAAATCTTCTGTAGTAACCGGCAAGTCCCAAAAAACTACGAACTTTAGAAACATTTCTCGGAGGCTTCCAGTCCAGAATAGTAGAAATTTTGCTTGGATCAACTCGGATACCAGAGGCTGATACAATTTGACCCAGGAAGCCAACTTCTCGCAACCAGAATTCACATTTACTAAACTTTGCATACAATTGTTTACCTCACAGAGTCTGTAGCACTATTCTCAGATGTTCAACATGCTTAGATTCATATGTGAATAAATCAATATGTCATCAATGAATACAACAATTTGATCTTGATACGGTTTGAAAATTCTATTAATCAAATCCATAATGAAAGCAGGTGCATTCGTTAATCCAAAAGGCATAGGTAAAAATTCATAATGCCCGTACCTCGTTCTAAAAGCAGTTTTTGGAATTTCAGAGTCCTTTATTCGCAACTGATAGTAACCTGATCTCAGATCTATCTTCGACAACACAGTAGCACCTTTCAATTGATCGAATAAGTCATCGATTCTGGGCAGAGGATATTTGTTCTTTATAGTCACTTTGTTAAGCTGACAGTAATTAATACACATTCTCATTGTGCCATCTTTCTTTTTCACAAACAGAACATGAGCACCCTATGGTGAAAAGCTCGGTCTAGCAAATCCTCGATCGGTTAATTCTTGCAATTGAGATTTTAATTTCTTTAACTCGGTCGGAGCCATCCTATATGGAGCTATCGAAATCGGAGTAGTACCAGGTACTAATTCAATGCCAAACTCGACTTCTAGAATCAAAGGTAAACCCGGTAATTCTTCAGGAAACACATTAGAGAATTCACAGATAACAGGCATTGATTCAACTTTCTTATCATTCACTTTCGAGTCTAACACATAAACTAAGTAGGCTTCACAGCCTTTCTACACATATTTCCGTGCTTTTATTGCAGATATCACGACTGGTAGTCCATTCAGATCACTAGGATCAATTCGAATTATCTCATCATTCTTACACCTTAAATCAATGACTTTTCGTTTGCAATTCACAATTGTATCATGCAAAGTTAAACAGTCCATTCCCAGAATTATATCAAATTCGTCGAAAGGCAAAAGCATCAGATCAACAGGAAAACAGATATCTCGAATCAATAACGGACAATTCTTGCAGACTTTATCAACCAATACACTTTTTCCTAAGGGGTTTGATACTTAATTACAAATTCAGTAGACACTACAGGCAAAGTCTTATGTGTACTAATTTCATACAGATATAAGAATGCGTTGATCTAGGGTCTATCAATGCAATCACAGAAGTATCATAAAGAGTAAAAGTACCAGTAATCACATTAGGAGACAAGGCTTCCTCACGAGCTCGGATAGCATAGGCTCTGGCAGGTGCTCTGGCCTCAGATTTAACAGTAGTATCCCTAGTAACTCTTTGACCACCACTTGCATTTCTCGTATTTCTAGAAGGTCTACCTCTAGCTGAGGTGTTCTCGGTCTCGGATTCTTTACATTCTCTTACTTAGCAGTTCAGAACAATCTCTTACAAAATGGTCTAGAGATCCACACAGAAAACAGGCTCGGTCATTCAATCTACAATTTCCCGGATGTCTTTTACCACAGTGTTTACATTCAGGTTTCTCAGATCGAAAATTCCCAACACTTGCAACAGAAGTAGCAAGAGCTCTAAAATTCGAATGCGATCTAGCTCGATCTCGATTCAAATATCCTACATCAGCCTTTGAACGGCTATGTCATCCTGGAATTTCTTTGACACAGATTGAAATGATCTATTCGAAGATCTTTTTCTAACATCTCTAGCTTCAGAATCAAATTTTCTTTTCTTCAGCTTTACAAGCTTGCTCAACGAGCACTACCATTTCTTTAATCTCCAAAGTCCCAACTAATAGACAGATATCTTCATTTAGTACATCTTCAAATCTTTTGCACATTAATGCTTCATTTGATACACATTCCCGAGCATACTGACTCAATCTTATAAATTTACGTTTGTATTCAGTAGCAGACATACAGCCTTGTTTAAGCTCGAGAAACTCTTTACGTTTTTAATCGATGAATCTCTAACTAATGTATTTCTTTCAAAATTCAGCTTGTAAGAAATCTCAAGTAACCCGTTCACTCAGAACCATAGATATTAAAGTTTTCCACCAATGATACGACGTATCTCTCAGAAGTGAAACGACACATTTTACACATTCCTCAGGATTCAGAGACATTTCATCAAACACTCATATTGTATTTTGTAAATAGAATTCGGCTCATTCAGCATCATCATTCGTTGTAGCTCAAAACTTTTCATCCCCATACTTTCTAATCTTATCAACTAGTGGTCTACTTATCTGTATCGGATTCAATGGTGGCATAATAGGAGTTTAAGGAGAACTAACCGATGGTGGAGGTTGTTGTACAGTCGAATTGGTTCTAATATACTGAATGAACCAATCATTCATCATCTGATAGAAGGCTTGCTTAGCCTCACCATCACGGCTACTCATAGCTGATCGAGAATCAGCTTGCACCGTCCCTTGCATGGGAGCAGGCGCATTGCTTTGTACATCGTCAGCTACAGCTCTATTGAAATCCATTTGCTATATAAAAGCAAATTTCAAAGTCAGGATTCATCACACTATCGCAGTTTCAGATATATGGCATGTATAGCTAGACTCACATACACTATAGTAGTCCTAGAACCGACTAAACTATAGCTCTGATACCAATACAATGTAACACCCTAAACCTGTAACCGTCATCAGATTAGGGCTACAAGGTATTACCAGATAGACAAAACATTTCAGACCAATTCAGAATCACAGACATTACAAAACATTAATACATAAGCTAACATCAGCAATTGATCTCTTTTGATGGTCTACGAGACCTAAATCATACTTTTAGGGACAGTCGAAACTAAACCAAACACATTAAGAAATTTCAGCACTCAGAAAAAAAATTCAATTGCGTCACTGTCGCCTTAAAAATCATATTGAGGTCGGGCCAATTGGTACAGTCACCCGTGTTACCCGGTATAACTTGAATATCTCTCTGTACAGGGCTTTAATGCTGGTGCCGTTTGTTTATAATGAAACTAGACTCAAAATGGAATCTTTACATATAAGGTATGTCTCCTAATTCTTTTGGATAATTTATAGTAATTTTTAAAGTTGCGACAGGGAACCCAGAAACCGTTCTGGCCCTGTCTCACAATAGCTTTAATATCTCTTAACATGTAACTCCTATGACCATTTCGTTTCTTCCATATGGCATCAAGGTTCATTTACATAGCTTATTCACTATTTAATTCCATTCCTACGAATTTTGGTGATTTTTCATATTCACGTCACTGCAGCTGGCTGCATCTGTTTTAAGGTAGGTCACGGGCATCGACACACCATGCCATGTGAACCAAGCCATAGCCACATCATGACACCAAATATATACATACCAAAACAAGGCACACATCACAACATATTCAACCAACAAGGGTAGACTTTCACCTACGGCCAATAGACACGCAGAGAGCCAAAGTAACGGGTAAGCATTTTTTATGCTTAGTGCTATGGCGGTGTGATATTTAGTAGCTCTTGACTTAAGGCCATGGCTATCACAAGCATATTCGCCTTCGGGACTTAGCCCGTAGAATTCAAATGCTCATACATACATAATCAATAATCAATACACATCCATACTTTATTTCACATAATTCAAGTAGGGTCACTTCTTGAGGACTTACCTCGGAAAACACGCTAATTCAAACAAATTCAATTTATTAAAACCTCATTGTGCTTGCTTATGGCGAATATGACAAGGAGTTTAAATGGTCATATGTTCTACCCAAGGCCGAATATTCATGTACATGTTGAGGTCAATTTTGCACTTAATACCTCACAAAACAGCACCGTGTGGCACAATGTAGACTTGGTTTAAGCCAACTTGTCACCCCTTTTTGGGTCATTCCTACAAGCAATATTAAACAATATTTATATCAAAATTTCAAACATTTCTATGCTCATAACATGTTTCAATATAACTAAATCATCATAATTTAACAACCTATTCAAATCCATACCAAAACACATTAAAAATCTTATTACAACAACATGCCAGGATGCTCATTTCATAGCTTAATTATGGCACCTTCTAACTCATGCTTGAACTTGCCATTTCTTTACCTTGGCATATTTCAAAATTTTCATCACATATAAGGCCATATAACCATTACAATCATTCACAATTTGGCATCACAAACAATTTACCAAAACTAAACACAAACGTACCATTTGTTAGCCAACTCTCATGGCATAACATATATACATATCAAAGTTTAATACATAGACATTCTAGCCTATACATGTCATACTAAAAAATATATATTTACACTTTCAAAAGTACCAAAATGAGTTCGATAATGTGGTGACAATCCTCGACAATCCACGAGCCTTCAGTAGCTACGATAACTATAAAACAGACAGAAATCACATAGAGTAAGCTACATAGAGCTTAGTAAGCCAAATACAATTGGTTTAACTATAAAAGCATATAAAGTGAAAGTCGATAGCATAAATTTATAGCCATTTCACCGAGTAATTCATAAGCCTAACCATGCTCATTTGCTTGTATACATGTCATGCTTCATCTCCAAATTCCAAACATACTTCACATTCATTATTTCACAGAAACAAAGTCTTTCAAATTCGAAAATTTAGTACGATACAAACGTACCTGTATAGATTATACATTTTATATAGTCATTCCCATATCTCATACTTTATCATTAGACGGTTCAGAAATGATATAGATGCTCATAAACGGGTACAATGCCGACGTCCCAGACGTGGTTTTACATGTAATTCAGTATCGATGCCTCTGTCCCAAATAGGTCTTACACGAAATTAGATACGATGCCGATGTCCTAGACATGGTCTTACATGACATCTCAGATCGATGTTCACATTCTTTTAGATACATATAGAGTTTTTGAGATACTAGCATATTATCGGAATTTAATCAAAATTCATTCATTAGGCTCTCAAGGCCTACCAATAAAGATTACATTTTGTATGCACAGAATTTTAGTCAATTTAACACGTAATTTTAATTTGACTTACCTTGTATGGATTTCGGACGGAACGAGTCGACTATTCAACTATTTTGGACTCCCTCGATCTAAGTCTGGTTTTCTTTGTTCTTGATCTAATACAATTCAAATTCAACCATTCAATCATTCATTTCATTCAAAATAATCCATGAACACATATTTAGGGCACTTTACGTTTTAGCCCCTACATTTTCACACTTTGACAATTTAGTCCACTTTTTACAAATTCACAATTATGCAAAATTCACCAAGATTATAGCTTGGTCGAATATACATAGCTTTCATACAAGCCCAACTAACATATTTAATTCACAATTTAATCCCTCAAAACCTCCTTGTCACAAATTAGCCCAAACAACTCCATTCCATCAAAAATTCAAGAACAAAGCATGATAATCTCACATATATCTTTCATAATCCATATAAAAATATCACTAAGCTCATAAAATCATCAATAGCATATTTCATAATCTTCAACAGAAACAAAAATTCAAACAAAGGTTTTGAAGAACAAAAAGCAACGATCATAGAAACATAGAAATTATCAAAAACGGACCAAAGTACATACCTTAATCAACCAAAACAAGTGCCAAAACTTAAAGCTCTTTTCTCTCTTCTTTTTCTTTGATTTTCGACAAGAACAACATGATAATGGCTATTTTTATGATTTGTTTTATTATAAAACATATTATTACACAAATGACTATTTTAACCTTACCTATTTCATTTTAAAGTCCACCAACTATTGTCCATATTTGTCCACGATTAAAAAAAATGGTAAATTTGACATGCAAGGACCCTTAAGTTAAAAGCCAAGGCCAAATAACCCATTAACAATTAGCATGCAACTTTTGCATTTTACGCGATTTAGTCCTTTATCAAAATTAAGCACAAAAAAAGACAAATTAAATCACAAAAAACTTCGCAGATATAAATTCACACATCACAAACACAGAAAATAATATTAAAATATTTTTCAGAATCAGTTGCGTAGTCTCGAAACCACTGTTCCAACTAGGGTCAAAATCGGATTGTTACATTAGCATCGTATTTGATTTCATGTAAGACCCTATCTGGAATAGTGTCATTGATATTTGATTACATGTAAGACCACATCTGGACGTTGGAATTGTACAAGCTTTCCGAGCTATCCACATATCCTATTTGATTCTGTATGGTTCAACGAGCACTCTGAGAAACAAATGACTATGTGAATGTGTATTCCAATTCAGGTATTTGAGAATGAAAGTTAAGTATATGTACATTTGTGGACATATGATATATGTATGAATTATCATGAGAATAAGATGTGTTATATGTAAGTGAATCATGATCAAATGAGCTGTATGAGACATATGGATATGTGATTGTGTTTTGCCATAAGCTACATGAATGAATTGGTTTAGAATTGTGTTAAGTGATAAGTTTATTTGCATATGGCTTACTAAGGTTTTGAAAGCTTACTTTGTGTGTATTTAAAATTGTTTTGTAGATATTGAAGCTATCGAGAGCTCGGAGATCATCGAGGATCATCACTACACTATCAAACTCTATTTTGGTACCTTTTGAAAATGTGAATATTGAAGTACGGCATGTATAGGCTAGAAGTATTTGATTATGATTTATGAAGTGTATATCATGCCATGTGATATGGCTAGGTTAAAGTTGCTATGTGGTTTGGTTTTGGTATATAAGTTGTGTTAAGAAATAGTATGTTTTGATGTACATAAATGGCTTAGTAAGAAATGGTCAATTTGGTAAGTTAGTTATGAAAATTAGTTATGAAAATGGTATGATTTTGATATGAGAATGGATGTGAAGAATTGGGAAAATGATATGTATGAATGAATGAGTTTGGTATGTAAATTTGGTATGTTTTGGTTTGGATAATAAGGATGAAATTGATTGGTGACATTGTGGATTAATTATGCATGTTTGAGTATGGTTTTGGTTGCTATTTGATCATGAATTGTGCTTTGATTTTTTTGGATTTATAGGGATGACCATTTAGGGTGGCAAATTGGCTTTACAAATAGTCTAGTTATGTCCACATGGTCAGAGACACGGGCGTGTGTCTCAGCCGTGTGCGACACACGATTATGTTACACGGCTGTGTGTCCCCTAGAGTAGTCCTACAATTTAAAGTCACTCTCGAGCAAGGCCTAGACACACGGGTGTGTCTGATGGCCGTATGAGGCACATAGCCTTGGCACATGGGCGTGTGTGGCCATTTCGAAGGGTTCATGGGCTAGATACACAGGCGTCTGGCTAGTCGTGTGACCTAAGTTAGTTTTGACCATGGCCAAGGCACACGGGCATGTCTCCGACTATCTGGTACAAGTCAATATGTATGCCCTGCTTAGCCACGGCTTAGACACATGGGCATGTCTAATGCCGTGTAAGGTACATGGCATGATCACACAGGCGTGTAACCTCTGTAACTTTGAAATTTGTTAAGTTTCCAAAAAATTTGTATGTGCTCGGTTTAGTCCTGACCCCTTCTTAAAGCATGTTTAAGGTTTCGATGACCTAAGAAAGGGACTTTGATATGATGTTTGACTATGATGATATGATGTGTAGATGATATTTTTGAATTAATTATTAAATGTTTTGATATGTCCGGAAATGCCTCATAACCCTAGTCCGACAACGGATACGGGTTAGGGTGTTACAACCAGCCTCTACACACCATCTCCTTCCAACCCAATACTCCATGTGGGGATTAAATCAACCCACCCATCCTTACACTCCAGGTAGTACCCAATGCGGCACAAACAGTAATTTGCAACTGAGCTACCAATATATTAGGCTTAAGAGCCTTTCAATACACTTCCTCCGAATAATATTATCCCAACCCCATACAATGCAACATACAATAAAATGCCATGCTATCACGGATCTATCAAATAGGCAGATAGTTTAGTATACATGCTTATATATATAACATGCTTAGCGCATAAGTCACATAGCTAATTTCACACAAATAAGGGTCTAAGTAGTGCTTACTTACCCTACGGAAGGATCACAATCGACTTGGGCGACCGTTCAACCTTAACAGTCATTTCAGTAAAAATGGGCTCACATGTCCATATGGCTATCCATGTGGGCCTACATGCCCGTGTTGCCCACACGACCCAAATTCTCCTTGTCCGTGTGGATCACATGCCCTACCCTAAAATCCCACACGCCCGTGTGGTTTACCCATGTAGGCGCACACACCCGTGTAGCCCATATGGCCCAACTCAGTCTAGCCTATGTGTCACACATGGCCTACCTGGCCATCATACGCACTTGTCTTGTACGCACGGCCTGGCCTCGTCAATGACATGCCTGTGTCCCATCGTACGGCCTACTATACAGGTGACCAGACGACCGTGTGGCGTAGACAGTAGGATTTTTAGCTTTTACCAAAACCCAATTTTCTGTGTAATCAAGTACACACTTGGTATTGTTTTGCTGTCTAAACACTCCCGAGCACTCTAGTACCTAAAATCAACAATTCAAAGCCTCAATTTTAGTGACAAACTAAGACTTAACAAGATTGTAACGAAACATTCATCCCTTAACTATCGAAACTCTTACCTTTGATCGAAACGAGAACTCCACGCACTCAACTCGTCGATTAGGAACGATTCATAGACCCTTGGTTAATTCCTAAATACCAAACAAAACTCTTCTTTACTAAGCATTCATGAGGAACAGCTAAGATTAATCGACCATAACTTACCGAACGCGTGTCCCAAAGATGAATAACAGAAACGATTGAAAGAAAAAAGGAAATGGAAAGAGGGGGAAATTAATGGAATTTTGGCAGCAAAAGGAACAATGGGAGCTGAAAAGGGAAAAAGGAATAGCAGAATTTTGCATAAAGAAAACAATATTGAAAGAATCTGATAACCCCAAATCTTTCCCTTAATTGTCTCCAACAAACTCCCCACTCCATCCACTATTCAGATTTTAAGTCCAACTCAAACTCTCCTGGACAAACGAGCAAAAATAATGTCCACTCCCGATTCGAACACAGGACTTCCTCTACACCAACACTCTACTTATCCACCGACCCAAGATGCCCATTCTGTTAAGTATTTAATTACTTAAAAGCCTACTAACCAGAGATAGGGCTTTGTTCATAAAAATACCAAAATTTGCCCAAGTCATGGCTTGAACTTGGGACCTCACACATACACCTAGAACACTTAACCACTGAAGTAGAAAGATATTTTGTGTCCCACGTTCGCAAAAAAAAAATTTAAATTTTAGGCGTTACAACTCTACCCCCTAAAAGAAAATTTCGTCCTTAAAATTTACCCGAATAGATAAGGATACTGCTGATACATAGAATCCTCAGGTTCCCACATGGCCTCCTCACTGCTATGATTACGCCATAAAACCTTGGCCAAAAGGATAGACTTCCTCCTCAGAACCTTTATGTCACGATCTAGAATCTGAATCGACTCCTTCTCAAAGGTCAAGTCTGGGCTAACCTCAATCTCCTCAACATGTGTGGATAGGATTAGAGTGGTAGCGCCTCAATATAAAGACGTGAAACACGTCATGAATACGATCCAACTCTGGAGGTAGCTCCAACTAATAATCAACTGGTCCCAATCACTTCAGAATACGATAAGGCCCAATAAATCTAGGGCTCAATTTGCCCTTACGACCAAACCCCAATACTTCCTTCCATGGTGAGACCTTGAGAAACACAAAGTCCCCACCGAATACTCGATCTCTAGCCTTTTCAAATCGCATAAGATTTTTCCCTGTCAGAAGCTACTTTTAAAGGATCCCGAATCAATCTAACCTTATCCTCTATCTCAAAAACCAACTCAGGATCCATAACACGTCACTCGCCCGACTCAATCCAACATAAAAGAGTTTGACACTTACGACCATACAGTACCTCGTAAGGTGCCATCTGAATGCTAGACCTGAAACTATTGTAGTAAGCAAACTTTACTAGTAGTAGATAGTCCTCGCAACTGCCTTGGAAATCAATAACATAGCTCCTCAACATATCCTTCAGTATCTGAATCACCCTCTCAGACTGGCCATCGGTCTGACGATGGAACACAGTACTGAAGTCCAACCTTGAACCGAGAGCCTTATGCAACTTTCTCCAAAATTGAGACGTGAAATAATTATCCATATCAAAGATGATCAAAACCGGTAGCCCATACAGTCTCACTATCTCAGAAATATAAAGCTTCGGTAGCTTCTGCAGAGAATCATTAGTACAAACCGGTATGAAGTGAGTGGACTTGGTCAATCGATCCACACCCATTCTAAATCCTTCTTAATGGGTGTTAGGGGCAACCCAATTATGAAGTCCATAGTTATACGCTCCCACTTCCAAAGAGGAATTTTAACCTGTTGTAGCAACCCCGAAGGTAACTGATGCTCAGCCTTAACTTGCTGGCACGTCAAACATTTAGCCACAAAATCGGTAACTTCCTATTTTCGTCCTGGCCACTAGAACAACTCTCAGAGGTCTTGGTATATCTTAGTCCCACCAGGATGCATAGCATAAGTGCTACTGTGCACCCCCAATATGGATTGCCTTAAATTAGTGTCATTCGATACACAAATCTATCCACGAAACATAAAACACCCTCAGAATTCAACCCAAAATATGTAATGCTACCATTCTCAATCTGTCAGAACCGAGGACCCAAAAACTTGTCCTACAACTGTTTACCCTTAATCTGATCTATCCAAGTCAGTTTAATCAAGCTCATCATCAAATAAACTGAGGCGAGCAAACATCACCCTTAAATCGGTCATAGCTCTACGACTTAGTGCATCGGCCACCATATTGGCCTTGCCAGGATGGTACTCAATGTTACAATCGTAATCCTTAAGCAGCTTGATCCATCTACCCTGCCTAAGATTCAGGTTATTCTGTGTAAAGAGATACTTGGGGCTTTTGTGATCAGTGTAGATGATACACTTCTCACCGTACAAATAATGCCTCCAGATGTTCAGTGCAAATACCACGACAACCAGCTCCAAATCATGTGTCGGATAGTTCACCTCACGTGTCTTAAGCTAATGAGATGCATATGCTACCACCTTGCTCTCCTGCATCAACACACATCCCAAACCGACATGTGATGAATCACTATAAACCGTGAACTCTTTTATATACTCAAGTTGTATCATAACAGGGGCCTTAGTCAGTACAGTCTTACGCTTCTCAAATCTCTTTTGCTGTGCATCAGTCCAGTTAAATGGCACACCCTTACGTAGCGTAGCTTAGTCAAGGGTGCTGCAATCAATGAGAAACCCTCTACAAATCATCGATAATAACCCGCCAGTCCCAGAAAACTACGAACTTTAGACACATTCCTAGGCTGCTTCCAGTCCAACACAGCCTCAATCTTTCGAGGATCAACTCGAATCCCTCAGTAGAAACCACATGACCTAGAAATGTCACCTCACGTAGCTAGAACTCGCACTTGCTAAATTTAACATAGAGCTACTTCTCCCTCAAATTTTGCAGAACAACCCTAAGGTGCTCGTCATGCTCATCCTCAGTTCTCAAGTAGACCAATATATCATCGATGAACACCATTACAAAATAGATCCATATAAGGCTGAAATACTCGGTTCATCAAATCCATGAAAGCTACTGGTTCATTGGTCAGTCCAAATGGCATTACTAGGAACTTGTAATGACCATAACGAGTCCTAAATGTCGTCTTATTTACGTCAGCCTCCTTGACCTTTTACTGATGATACCCAGATCAGAGGTCAATCTTAGAGAACACCAAAGCTCCTCGAAATTGGTCAAATAAATCATCTATCCTCGGTAGGGGTTACTTATTCTTAATGGTCAACTTGTTCAGTTGCCGATAGTCAATACACATCCGCACGGATCCATCCTAAGAATTGGAGCTCAATACCAAACTCCACTTCACGATTCGGAGGTAAACCAGGTAGCTTCTGAAGAAAGACATCCGAAAAATCCTTTACCATTCTAATGTCCTTAACAGAGGAATCCCTAGAATCTGAAACACTTACATAAGCCAAGAAAGCCTCACATCCCTTACGTAGCAACTTTTCCACCACCAGTGCATAAATCACATTAGTTAAATAATTCGGTGCTCTTCAAACATAACTATTTCCTCATCCTCTTTCATTATCAATATGACCCTCTTAGTCACAGTCCACGCTAACATGATGCTTGACCAACCAGTCCATCTCTAGAATTAAATCGAACTCCCCAAAGGGAAGCTCCATCAGATCAGCCAAAAAGATTTCTCCTTGAACCTCTAAAGGAACATCTCTAAATAGCTTGTTAACCCTTATGGATTGCCCCAACGGACTCAGTACAATAACCTCACTCGTAGTGATCTCAACCAAGATCCACAAGTTTCTAGACATAGTATAGGCTATATAAGAGTGAGTGGATCCTATATCTATCAATGCAGCATATGGTACATCAAAAATAAGAAATGTACCTATGATGGCGTTCGGAGTATCTCCATCTTCTAGGCGACGAGCAGCATAAACTAGAGCCGACAGCCTCACCTTAGTCTGTCTGGTACCTTTGCCCGGTGCTCTCTGCCTACGGCCCATACCATTACCACCTCTAGCCTGACCACGAACCTTCGGTGGTTGTACAGTACCCGTACTCGGAGCTTGCCTTTGATAGCCCTCAGTGAACACTCTCTAATGCGATGTTCCAATGACCCACATCTAAAGCATGCCCCAGTCCTTTTCCAACACTCACCCTGGTGGCGTCTACCACAATCAGTACATGGCTGCAGTCCAATACCAGCATTAGGGGGCCCAACTCTAACCGCCCATCAACTCTGGCCTTTTTCCTAGGCCTCTGCACAACACCCGAGGCTCCAAATCCCTCTTATTCCTACCTTTCTCTTTATCCCGGTTTTGGAACCTAGCGACCTCTTCAGTGATCTTAACTATCAAAACCCACAAGTTATCTCTGAGGCAATCCTCAAAGTGGACACATCGCTTGTACTCAGACGCCACTATACCTCGCGCATAGCGGCTCAGTCTCAATAACTCGGCTTCATACTCGGCCACTGATTGATCTCCTAGAATTAAATTTAGAAACTCTCTTTATACGGGCATCCACGTAACTGGCTCCCACATATTTTCCCAAGAAGGCGGTATTAAAGAACTCCCAAGTCAATCGTTCGGGCTGAGTGCCCTCATTAACAGCAAGCCACCACTGATATACCTCATCATGCAGCAGCGAGACTCCAGCCTTTAATTTTTGCTCTGGGGTGAAACCTAAATCGTTCATGATCCTCTCCGTGGCATCAATCCAGTACTCAGCCACATTAGGGACAACCCCAGTGACATCCCTAAAAAGTTCATCTCTATTGGACCAGAGTCATTCAGTAACCAACACGCAGCCCCCAGATCCTGTATCAGGCCTAGCGACCCTCTCCAGTATCTTTAGCATAGCTTGAGACAATGTGTTGTCCCCAGCCATGCAATCTTGAGACCCAGTCTCAGTAGCACGCGACACTGACGTCTCACTCGTATCCAAATTAGGCAAGTTACCAGAAGATGAGGACCCAACTCGAGCCCCTCTACGGCCTCTACCACGGCCTCTAGTACCCCGACCGCGGATACCTCTTGTGCTCATATCTAATCAAATTATCTGTATTTAGAAATTTTATGAAATGGTTACAGTTCAATATTTATTAACAGATGTTTTATATAGAACATTATCAGTAATTCAGAGTTTGTTTTCGTATATCACAATTTCACTATAGTTTTCAGTATACACTAACTAAAGTGGTTTCAGTGCAGTATACTACCTATAGTAGTTTCAGAATATACTATCAATAACAGTTTTAGTTTAAAACCATTCACAATTTAGAATACTTACAGGATCAACGTCGGAGACTTGGTGAACCACTTACTCAGTAAAACATTTCAAATCATTTTGTAATCAATTTCTCAAATCCAAATTATAAAACCCACAATCCACAGCTGAGTTTTGCAACCAAGCTCTGATACCACTAAATATAACACCTAAAACTTGGCCTAAACGTTATGGCTGAATCTAGCAATGTCACATGGTAGTGTGTTGAAACTAAGTTGTTACGATAAAACTGTTTTCATTTATTTATTATTGTTGATTCCAAAATCGCTTACTTATTTAATCAATTGTTTAAAATACAATTTGTTGCAGAATCTTTAGTAATCATTTAATTTATAAAATCTGAATTAATTAGGTAAATTCGTCCATTTTAGAAAAACCCCTTTGTTTTAGAGAAAACCGCTTGCTTGTTGACTTTATGCAGTTATTAAATCCACCAAAATAGTCTAAAATTTGACATAAAAGCAAACAGTCAAAAAAGTCCAATTTCCATAAAAAATAACCAAGAAAATAATTAAGAAAGAAATACCAAAATTGAAATCAAAATGATTTAGTAATATGTGTGACCACCGTCGAGTCTTCTACTGCACCGATCCGTCAAGTCTGGGGATTACCTGTGCACATAAAATAGAGAGGGGTGAGTTTATATAAACTCAGTGTGTAATCCCACAGAAAACAAACAACAATAAACAAGTGTGCAGTCAAATACAGTTTTGGGCCTAAGCCCTTTCGAGTACCGGTAATAGTTTGGGCCTTAGCCCATCTCAGTACAACATCAAATGTGCAGAAGGGCCTTAGCCCATCATAATAATAGTATGCATTATTCAGTAACAAGGTCATACCCAACCAGCCTCTACACACCATCTCCGTCCAACCCTACACTCCATGTGGGATTAAGTCAACCTACCCATCCCTACACTCTAGGTAGTACCGAATGTGGCACAAACAGTAATTTACAGCTAAGCTGCCAGTATATTAGGCTTAAGATCCTTTCAGTACACTTCCTCCGAATAATATTATCCCAACCCCATGCAATGCAACATGTAATAAAATGTCATGCTATCATGGATCTATCAGATACGCATACAATTCAGTATACATGCTTATATATATAACATGCTCAGTACATAATTCACATAGCCAATTTCACGCAGATAAAAGTCTAAGTAGTGCTTATCATTCCTACAAAAGGTTCACAGTGACTTGGGCGACCAGTGCAACCTTAATAGTCATTTCAGCAAAAATGGGCTCACGCACCTATGTGGCCTACCCGTGTGGCCCACACGCCCCTGTGGCCCACATTGCCAAAATTTCCCTTGGCCATGTGGATCACACAACCTGCCCTAAAATCCTACAAGCCCGTGTGGCCCACACGACCAAAATTAGTCTAACCCGTGTGTCACACATGGCCTACTTGGCCATCACATAATCGTGTCTTGCACACGGCCTGGTCTTGTCGATCACACGCCAGTGTCCCATCACACAGCCTACCACATGGGCAACCACACACCCATGTGGCGTTGTGATAGGATTTTCAGCTTTCATCAACACCTCATTTTCTGCGTAATCAAGTACACATTTGGTATTGTTTTGCTATCTAAACACTCCCGAGCAATTCAGTACCTAAAATTGAAAAATCAAAGCCCCAATTTTAGTGACAAACTGAGACTTAACGAGATTGTAATGAAACGCTCATCCATTAACCATCGACACTCTTACCTTTGATTGAAAAGTGGACTCAACGCAATCAACTCATCGATTAGGAACAATTCGTCAGACCCTTGGTTAATTCCTAAACACCAAACAAAACTCTTCTTTACTAAGCATTCATGAGGAACAGTTAAGATTAATCAACCATAACTTACCAAACGCTCATCCCAAATATGAATAACAGAAGCAATTGAAAGAAAGAAGGAAACGAAAAGAGGGGAAATTAATGGAATTTCGGCAACAAAAGGAACAATGGGAGCAAAAAAGGGAAAAAAGGAATAGTCAAATTTTACAAAAGAAAACAATACTAAACAAAATCTGATAACCCCTAAAACTTTTCCCTTAATTCTCTCCACCGAGCACCCCACTCCATCCACTATTTAGATTTTAAGTCCAACTCAAACTCTCCAGGACAAACGAGCAAAAATAAGGCCCACGCCTAGATTCAAATCACAGGACCTCCTCCACGCCAACATCCACTTGTCCACCAGACCAGCAGGCCCATTTTGCTAAGTATTTACAAACAATTACTGAAAAGCCTACTAGCTAGAGATAGGGCTTTGTTCATAAAAATACCAAAACTTGCCCAAGTCATGGCTTGAATTTGGGACCTCTCACACATACCCAAAACACTTAACCACTGAAGCGAAAGATATTTTTATCCCACGTTCGTAAAAACAAAAATTCAAACTTTGGGGCGTTACATAAGTAACAGTTTTATCATTTATCAGCGTTATTATTGATCGGTTTTTGTGAGATATATTTTCAATGTCATATATATGAAATTTAAATAATTCACAAACACAATATTTAGTTCAAGCATGTAACACCCCAAACTCGATCCGGACGTTATAGCCGAATTCGGCGTGTCACATTGAAGTGTTTTAGCGAAAACCGTGTTGAAAACCCTTCTTAAACAAAAGAAACCTTAATTAACTTAACAATAAACACATCTTTCAGTTTCGAAAGCCTTGTTTAAAAATTTAATTTAAGAAAACTTATCATTTAAAAATTAAGTTGCGGAAACATAGAAAACATACTATAATTTAGGAACCCATGTTCAACTTCTCTTAATTACAATGGAAATAATAATAATAATTCAAGTATTAATAATATAATGAAAGCCTTATTTGAATACACTTAAAAAGAAATAAAAACTTAAATGCTTAAAAAAAAAACCAAGTCCGAAAGAGTCCCTCCAAATATCGAACCTTCTACTGAGCATCACCTGAAAATAAAATAAAAAAGTGGGTGAGTTTTCGCAAACTCAGTGTGTACAACCCTCGATGAAAAACAAGCATTCAAAGAGAAATCATCAAACATGCAATGCAATCCCATCCAAATTATCCATCTGCTACACACTAGCTCCGTCCCCCGTCACACCATGTGGGGATATAAATATCGACCCACCCAGCCCACACACCAATGGTAGCTCGGTTGCGGAACTACCTTCATTTACATATTAGGCTATAAAAGCCGTCGGTGGATCCACGATCATCAAGCAACCATGCGATCCTCATATACTTCCTCCGTTCCATAATTCCCAACCAATATGCAACCTAAGCAAAATATCATATGTATGCATCACATCCATAAAACTTACATTTAACACCTAGTGATATTTTGGTCATTTTCGCCCTTAGGGGCATTTTGGTAATTTTCCCTCTGCTACGGTTTTCACTTACCTTGGCCCGTTAACGAATCCCGTGAGCTAAGATGAACAAATACTATGCACCAGGTAGGATTCTAGAGAAGAGGAGGTGAGTCATTAACACTGCTTGAGTACCAAGCTCTCCCTAGATCCAATCCTAGACATGCACATACCCGTTACCACACCTGAACCCTATGACTTGTCCATGGTCCTTAATAAATTATTTAAGTTTTATGCAGTCATCATATACTAGGCCTACAACCTCTTACAAAACCCAGACAAAATCCACATACCTATATATATATGACCCACTAGACCCAATCTCTTTCATATGGCCCATTAGGCCCATTCACATTTATGTGGCCCATTAGGCCCAAATCATATTCATATGGCCCATATCACCTTTATTTTCATGCTCACACACAAATTTTCTATCACAGAGCATCATTTATCAAATTTTTCCTATTATGGGCCCAACAGCCCATTGAGCCCATTAAGGCTATTCTAGCCCGGTTGGCTAGATCATAGCCCAAGTCCATGGAATCGCCCATGGGCCTCAGGCAACCTATTAGTTTCCTCCTCACTAGTGTTCGCAGACTCGCAAGACTACCGCAGCCAAACTTTTGGCTTTTCGGTATTTCAGCTTTTTGGCATTTCGGCTTTTCGACTTTTGCCGATCTACTTGTGTGTGCAGTGTATGTACACACCTAGTAAGCAAGCGTGCTACGAATCCCTTAGTCACCAACCTACAAACGATATCACCCTTCAATAAATCGCATGCTTAATACATATCTTTACTAAAACCGAAACCTTACATTAACCTTACCTTGAACACCAATCCCTAATAGCTTTTCCTTGATCACGTACTCCTTAGATCTGCATTAATCTTACTTATTAAAACTAGAATAATAGGTGACTCGTATCCAACACAAGTCCCCTTACCTTAACTATGACCATTCGGCCAACCAAGATTAAGAGCACTTACCAAAGTCTCTCATCTGAGGAGCAAATCGGCAGAGAGCTAAAATTCAAGATTCGATACTAATTCCCTACCAAAGTTGATTAAAAAGAGTGAGGGAGGGGAGTAATTGGTATTAAAAATTCTAGCTGAAAAAGAGATAAGGTACTTACCCCAAAAGAGTAACTGGCCCAAGGGAGATTTGGCTTTTCGGCTTTCAAACTAATATGGTGAATAAGGTTTATTTGGCACAAATTAAAGAAAAAGGGTAGAAGAAGAAATCGGTAGAAAGAAAGAAAAACAAAAGGGTTTTCGGCTTTTTGGATCTTGAAACGAAAAGGTTTTCCAGTAGAAAGGTGAAAAAGATTTCGGCATTAGCCTGATACCCTTGCATTCGGCACCTATTTATAACCTTTATGGCCGAATTCCTCAAGCCCAAGCTCCCATTTCGGCTCCACTTGCTCCTCACTTCTCATCTCCTCATTTTTCTCCCTGATAACCCCTTGATCCTTTCCTCAAATTTCTCTTCTGATCACTCCCATTGGAGTCCATCTTCACGCCACTTCCATCCTTCTAGAAGGCCAAAATTAAACTTCTAAAAATACAAAACTAGGATTCGAACCTTGGATCTCCTTGCTAGCCACTAACGCCATCTCCCTACATTCTAAGCAGCGTCACTTAGCCACTTTTCCACAAGGCTTTTTGACGCAATTTTCCCCTAACTTCATTTAAAAGCCCAACTACTTGCCAACAAGGTCCTTTTAATAATTAAACTATAATTTCATTTACCCCTAGGTTCGAATTCAAACCTTAATTAAGACCTACTATAATTATCACATGGCTAGGAACAAAAACACAATTTTTATCAAAATCGAAAATAAAAAAAGTTCAAGATTTCAGGATTTTTGGGTTTCTGGATTTTGGGGGCATTACAGAGCATATAAATATACATAATTTAGTCACACGAACTTACCTCAACAATGTTCGTGTACGTAAAATCTACTAATCCGACATTTTCCTCTTTCCTCGTTCTAGCTCCAAATTTGGTCTATCGAGATCTATACGAGTAATATTTACATCAATTTATCACATTTCATATTCAAGTGGACTCAATTTACATCCTAGGAAAAATTACCATTTTGCCCTTAACTTTTCCATAAATTCCCTTTTCGTCCCTAGGCTCGGAAAAAAAAATTATGCAATTTACTCCATATTCCAAGCCTAATCGAAATTTCAATATAGAGTTTACAGCACATATTTTCTATAAATTTTAGAATGTTTCATCAATATATTTTAGTCCCTCAATCACGTTTTCATCAAAATCACTTTATAAAAGTTGTTTATCTATCAACAACCTTTCATTTTGTACCATAAATTTCTAATTTTCAGCATATACATCCATGACATAATTTCCATACTTTGATAACTCTTCAAATTGATCCCCCAAATGGATAGATTAAGCTATCCCGGTTTCAAAAATATCAAAATTACTAAAAATGGGACAAGAAAACTTACCCAATTTGGCCAAGAAAGTTTCTTCTCTTTACATGGAATATTTTGGGGAAGAAGATGCTATAAATGACTTTTATTTCTATTTAATTAATTTATCTTCTTTAATAATTTTGATTTTCAATTTAGTCGTTAGCCTTTTTCTAATTTTCCATGGATGAATCATCCAAAAATATCTACTAATTTTTTATTAATGGTCTAATTACCATATAAGGACCTCAAGTTTTGAATTTCATAGTTATTTAATCATTCTAGCTACTGTAATTCAACTTTTGCATTTTATACAATTTGGTTCTTCCCATAATTAAGCACATAATTGGTAAAATTTTCTTATTAGAATTTTCACACGACATTTCTAATATAATACGGACCATATAATAAAATTAAAATAAATTTTATTTTCAGCTCGAATTTGTGGTCCCGAAACCATTGTTCCGATTTCACCGAAATTGGGCTGTTACAACTCTCCCCCTTAAAGAATTTTCGTCAGTTTCCTCCAGTTCCTAGGTAGCTCCCTCTATATTATGTCATTGCCAAATAATTTTTACTAATGCTACCTTTTTATTTCTCAGTTTTTCTCTTTAAGTGCTAGAATTTCAATCTATCTCTCACTGTAAGTCGTGTCAGGCTGAATTTAACATTTATCAAAGTAACTATTTTTATACTGTTTCAGATCACTTCCACCTTTCTTTAGTTTCAATGAATCAAACCAACTACATGTATCTTTTCTTACTGTACTCAGTCCAAAACACCAGAGTTTTACATTATAACCATATAAAGTCTTACACAGTAAAATTTTTATACTTGACTGTTATTTGTTACTATATATGAATTCAGCTAACCGCAAATATTTCTTTTTCAATTGCCTTTGAATTCTAAAATACAACACCGAAACATATTTTCAAAAATTTGAATCATATGTTTAGATTGATCATCCATCTGAGAAAGAAATACAGTGCTAAAATGAAACTGTATACCCAAAGCTTCTTGTAACTTGTTTCAGAATCAGAATTTGAATTGTAAATCTCTATCAGAAATAACAAAAACTAGCAGATCATATATTCTGACAGTCTCAAAAAACAGACAATTTAAACAATCTATTAAGCGAGAAATTCATTCATACCAGGATAAAATGTGTAGGCTTCATCAAACAACTGATAATTACGCAAATAGCATTTTTTTCAACTGATAATTACGCAAATAGCATTTTTTTTTCTTTTTCATATATAGGGAGAATCCTGATATAAAATTCATAGTAACTTTATCCTATTTTCATTTCGGTATTTTCACTGACTATAACCATCTTGAAAGTATCATATCTATCTTACTGATACATCCAAAATTTAAATATAAATTCAGAAATACCGCATTTCATTTAGGGCTACCAGTACATCTTTTTTTTTCAAATAGTTGTGCATCTAATCATTTCCTAGATAAACAGACATAGTATCACTGTGATCATTCATGTAAAATTTTATGTAAAAGTTCCAAATTCTTTAGTACACAGGCTCTATCTCGGAATAACAGACAATCATGAAATTTAAATCTGCTATCCTGATTCAATAATTATCTCATTTTGTACCCATTTAACTTACAACTCATTATCACTTTTCTAGGTTTCACAGATCTATTATAGAAACATCAGCTTAGCTTTAAGCTCAGCTAAAATTATTCTTTCATCAGATAATAGCAATCGAGTATTTATTGCTCATAAAATAAACAAAGAATTTCCTACTTAAAATATCAACAACTATATTTACTTTTCTTGAATGATAATCAATTACCAAATTAGGGTCTTTCAATAATTCAAACCATCTACTCTCTGTCAAATTCAAATCCTTCCATACCATCGGATGTTTTAAAATTTATGATCAGTATATATATGATATTTTCATCATATAAATACTGTTACCAAATTTTCAGTGCAAACACAATAATTGTTAATCCAAGATCATATATCGGGTAATTCTTTACCTGTAACTTTATCTAGCTGGCAGTATAGACCATACTTTACCTTTCTTCATCAAAATACAGTTTAATTCATTCAATGATGTATCACTGTGATAATAAATTCCTTACTCGATTTAGACTGAACCAGAACTAATTCTTCGGTCATCAGGGCTTCCAACTGATCAAAACTTTACTAACATTTGACTGTCCATTCAAATCTTAGATCTTTCTGTAATACCCATATCATTGATGTAGCTATCATAGAAAACACTTTCACAAAAATTAAAAGGATATCGAAGTTTTGAATTACTCTGAGGTCACAATCATCAGATAGGTTAAAATCAAAATACTATAATAGATCTGACGTTTCCACAATATAAATGGAACGATACCTCAACCTTAAAAATATTTTTCAAATAAAAGAGGAAAACCAAGGGTGGCTCCAATATCAACTAGTGCAATAATATAGTTTCTATAATCTGTGTTCCATATTACCAAATTCCCATGCTCAAGTCAGAATTCATAACAGTAGTAAGTATAGTTACCACTGACTAATGAATATCTTTCACATACAAACCATGTTTGAATAATAAAGGGATTGATGGTATCTTAGAGAAAACTCAAAAGAGTAATATCACGCATACTCAGTAGAAATAACTGTGACAAAGACAATATAATTTTGCATATTCGCAATTCAGGGCTTCAATTAGTAGAAGTGAAAAATGATATCATATGAACTTTATCAACCAATCTCATATCAATCATGATAAATTAGAAAGCCCAAGTAAGATAGAGCAAAACCGCCATGAATCAACCAGACTTACAGTAATTCCATCTAATATAATTAGCTAGCTTTCAAATATGATAGATATTGCATCTGAACATGAACAATTTCATATGCCTCTGAGAATAACAGAACTTATAGAGTGGACAAAAGATATTGCTGTAATATCCTTGATTATAATAGCTACATTCAAATATCTGTGCAATTTCATCACTATTCACTGACTAATAAAGTCATTAATAATCTTACATTATTCAATTTACTGAAAAAGTCAATTTAGAAGAATTTTCGACTAATCTGTTCTATAAATTTCATATCTGGATAAGTCATTTACTCATGAATAACTTCTTCCTTAACAATGACATCACATATTCAGAATAATCCTCAGAAAAATCTAATATCTCTTTTAATACCATCTTTACTTATTAACCCATACTCAATTTTTGACTACATTATTAATTATTTAGCATTTGAACCCTTGTTTCACACTTATGAACTTAATCAATATAAATCTTGCAAATTTCATTGTATACAATTGTACTAGTAAGGGGGTGGAGATCGTAAGCCTCAAAAATTACTAGTAAGGGGTGGAGATCGTAAGCCTCAAAAATTAACTTTCATATATGTACTCATATAACATAACTTTTATCATTCTCATGTACTATAAAACATTTATCCGTACCTTTTCAAATTTTATTTCATCATAAGTAACATTTTACTCAAATACTTGAGTATCTCTTTCGGAATCATCAGAATTAGCTCGATTGGAAAACATCTCTGTCTATTTGTGAAACAATTTTCATCAGAGTTGGGAGATATCACACTACCGCAGGTTGTATAACGGCATGTATTTTTAGACTCCACATATGCTACGTTCAGTTTGAGAACTGACTAAACTATAGCTCTGATTCCATTAAATGTAACACCCTTAACCCTTATCCGTCACTGGAACAGAGTTACGGAGCATTATTGGAACATTCAGAACATTTTCAGATAATTTACAACAATTACTATTCACTTTCCCAAAATTGTTCGTAGCGTCCCTTAAATGGACCATTGAGGCCCAATATGAGCTTTAGAATTGAATCGGGACTTAATCGAAAACTCTAAGAATTTTTCACGAAATTTCAAAATTTTTCCAAGGTACAGGGCTCACACGCCTGTGTGGTCCAAGGGACACACCTGTGCTACAGGCCACGATCGACCCCGTGTAACTCTCTGACTTGTGCACACGGTCATGCCACACGCCCGTGTGCTAGGCCATGTGGTTAATTAAATTCTTTCAAAATTAGGTGTAGGTTTCACACGGCCAAGACACACGCCCGTGTTCCAGGCCATGTAGCACACACGGATGAGTCACACGCTCATGTCTCTACCCGTGTGCTCAATTCTAAGCATTCTGTTTTCTCGAATTTAAGGTGTAGAGGACACCTGACCAAACCACACGTCCATGTACTAGGCTGTGTGTCACACAAGGTCTAGACACACGCTCATGTGTCTGCACGTGTGGACAAAATAAAGTCATTCCTAGCTTCATTTCTCACCCAAAATCATACCAAATTTCTGCACCAAACTTTCATCCAAATACCAACCAGCCTAAGCATTGAATTCAAGCAATTTATAACATCTAACATGATATATTGTCACATGCATTCATGCTTAAATCTTACCTTTCTCAATCAATCAATAAGAAACACTTATGTTATCTCCATAAAGTAACCTTAAATACATATATATACATGTACCAAAACATAACCATCACTAGCCATTCCAATGGCTAGATTACAACAATCATTTACATTTACATGCCAATATGACCAATACAACCTATACATGCCATTATAACAATAATTGTTTTACCATATTGTACCGACATGGGCCGATAGATAGTGTGAATGATCTCCGCCAAGCTTCCAATCCGACGAGCTTCTGATTTACTCTAAAACAGGGAAATAAAACTAAATAAGCATAAAATGTTTAGTAAGTTTGTATAACATGGTACTTAACTTACTATTCATTCTATTTTGAGGTAACTATGTAAGGCATGTTCAATCAATTTGACCTCAAGCCCTACACACATCTTCATTGCCCTTGTTAGTCATATATTCCAAAATAACATCAAAACATATATGGGCTCAACAACAATCAAGTTTCCATGCACATATGCTTTCCACAACATGTATTCATTTAACACGTATAAATCATCTCTTTATGTTGCAAGTATAATTTCATAATAGTTCATCTCAATTTTAGATTATTTCATGTCACAACTTTACTCATATCATTTGAAATATCAAGGTCACAAGTAGTAGTACACTCAAGATGTACAAGTCTATAATCAAGGATGAACATTCTCATCAAATAATTTCTATGTATAAATATCATCATCTTATACTTTTATATATCACTTGTCATGTATCATCATTTTCTTGTATTTTAGACAGATACGTGTAATAAGTCATTTTTTTATTCATATCTTCTCATATCTATATTGTCACCCGTTGAATTTATTTGAAATATCGATGGATACACAGGTAGTACACTTAAGGTATACAATTTAGGATCCGTCAATTCATATTCAATGGTACTGATAAGGTACAATTTCAGATAGTACACTCTCGAGCCACACATGTATAGAATAGGATTACCAGTCCAGGCAAAATCCTTTTTATGACATTTGCTTTAAGGAGCTTGATCTGGATTACTCGTCTGGGCTAAATCCAATCCATAACATATGCTCGAGAGGACTTATATCAGGATTACCTGCCCAGGCTAAATCCTTTCTGTAATGAGGTCAATAGGATTACTTGTCCGAGCTAAATCCTGTCAGCAACAAATGTAGGACCTCATTCATTTCGGGAAATCACATATCCATCGATTTTCCATTTATTCAACAAGGATTTAAATATTTTTCAAGCATTATCGGGCATGTGATTATTTCATACATCCATAACATTTATATAATTCAAGTAAACACATTCCACATTCATTTCAAGCATATAAGTGACATTTTTATCATTTATCATTTATCGGGCATTATTATTGATCGGGCTTTATCAAATATATTTTCAATGTCATATATATATATGAAATTTATACAATTCACAAACACAACATTTAAAACAAGCATATAAATATACACAATTTAGTCACAGGAACTTACCTCGACAATGTTCGTGTACGTAAAATCTACTAATCCGATATTTTCCTCTTTCTTCGTCCTAGCTTCGAATTTGGTCTATCGAGATCTATACGAGTAAATTTTACATTAATTTATCACATTTCATATTCAAGTGGACTCAATTTACATCCTAGGAAAAATTACCATTTTGCCCTTAACTTTTTCGTAAATTCCCATTTCATCCCTAGGCTCGGAAAATGAAATTTATGCAATTTAATCCCTATTCCAAGCCTAACAGAAATTTCAATATAGAATTTACAGCACATATTTTCTATAAATTTTAGAAGTTTTCATCAATTTTTACAACTTTACATTTTAGTCCCTAAATCATGTTTTCATCAAAAATCACATTGTAAAATATGATTATCTATCAACAACCTTTCTTTTTCTACCATAAATTCCTAATTTTTAGCATATGCATTCATTACCTAATTTCCATACTCATATGCATTCATTACCTAATTTCCATACTTTGACAACTCTTCAAATTGATCCCCAAATAGATAGATTAAGCTATCCCGATTTCAAAATTATCAAAATTACTAAAAACGGGACAAGAAAACTTACCCAATTTGGCAAAGAAAGTTTCTTCTCTCTCTCCTAGGGTTCACATGGAAAATTTTGGGGAAGAATATCATATA
Organism: Gossypium arboreum; assembly: GCF_025698485.1. NCBI lineage: Eukaryota > Viridiplantae > Streptophyta > Magnoliopsida > Malvales > Malvaceae > Gossypium > Gossypium arboreum. The sequence continues at coordinate 80,452,207 of NC_069070.1, read as the reverse complement.
AATGATTTTTATTTCTATTTAATTAATTTATCGTCTTCAATAATTTTGATTTCCAATTTAGTCCTTAGCCTTTTTCTAATTTTCCATGGATAAATCATCAAAAAATATCTACTAAATTTTTATTAATGGTCTAATTACCATATAAGAACCTCAAGTTTTGAATTCCATAGCTTTTTAATCCTTCTAGCTACTAGAATTCAACTTTTTCATTTTATGTGATTTGGTCCTTCTTGTAATTAAGCACATAATCAGTAAAATTTTCTTATCAGAATTTCCACACGACATTTCTAACATAATACGGACCATGTAATAAAATTAAAATAAATTTTATTTTCGGCTTGGATTTGTGGTCCCAAAATCATTGTTTCATTTCACCAAAATTGGGCTGTTACATTTATAAGCAATTGAATGCTCCCACCCAAGGTGGTTGAAGGCTCTTTTCTGAGAGGGAAATCGACAAAGGAAAGTAGAAGGGAAAAATGGGAAACAAAGGGAGGTTTTGGAAGGGAGAAAGTGAGTAAAAAGAGAGAGAAGTGTGGAATGAGAGGTGTGTTGAATGAATAGGTGAAAGGGGGTACTTATAGGTGGGAGTGTATGCTAAAAAGAGAAAATAAGTAGCAGCCACACACTCCCATTGGGTGGCCACACATGTAGCAAAGTTTGAATGTTTCAAACTTTGCTAAATTTAGCTTGGGGCAAATCTTTAAAGGCACAAAAAGTGGAGGGGTTTGAATAGGATTTTAAGGAAACTTGAGGTCTACTTTGTAATTAATTTAATCATCTACATAATCCCATTGGATCACCTTATTTGGTCAGTTTTGGGCTACGCATTTTCTTATTGGATCAGTCTTCAATGCTTAGCGCACTGGACCACTTTCTCCTTCAGGCTTTATAATAATTTTTTACCCAATTTAACTTGGATAAAAATGAAATATAAAGTATATAAAATGATCATCATTTGGACTAACCTTGGTTGGAAAAATATTTAATCTTGCCCTTGGTTCACTCTGTGCAAAAATTCCTCAACGGTTCAAGCCTTTCAAGGTGTCTGTCGAGCCAATTTTCACCTTTAGTGCAAAACTATCGAAAATAAACCAAATTTGTGAAAACTTATTATAAAAATAATTAAAATTCAATATATTAATAATTTAGGTGCAAATTATTTATTTTATAATTGAACTTTGAATTTCGACAAAATTTATTATGAAACCACTTGAATTAGGGCTCAAAAGATGCTAAAAAAGTCTATATATTTTTGTGTTTCCACACCCCCAAACTTAATTCATTACTCGTCCTGAGTAATGCACAAATTGAAAAGAATTTCTTGGAAACAAATTTGAAAATTTCTTTCAGAAAAAGTTCTTCCCAAAATTATGAATTTAGTAAACTTTTTCTTAAGAAAAATTTTTTTGAGATTTATGCTACGTAAGTATACATATCATTCAAATTAATCTCAATTATTATTATGATAGCAAAAAGAAAAAAGAAAAAAAACTAAATGCTTTCTCAAGAAAGACATGTTAAATCCCTACCAATTTGATTTTATTCCCTTATTTAAGATTAAGCTGCAATCATTAAGTTTAATTTATGCCTTCATATGTTGAACATAACAATTTCTCTCTACTAATTAGGTAGCATAGAAACTTGAATCAATAGGTCTTTTAAATAGGTTGTAACGTGGCTAGGTGAGGGGTAGGTAAAAGATAGATAAATTGAGGCTAAAAACCCTTGAGTCAACTTGAATCCTTTGGAATAGTCACATTCAATACACCCACTCTTTTTTCTTTTACATGCTCTTTTCTACATCTATTTCTTTCGAGTCCATATGCTCTTTTTTTTTTAGAACACAAGCATTTTGCTATATGTATACAATTTTTTTGAGCATTTGAAACTTCATTTCAACTCCCCCAAATTTATTTTCAAAGAATGTTTTGAATAGACTGAGTCTAGTTTTTGGGACAATTTAAAGATAATTATGAGAGAAGTAATGGCTAAATATTGCAAAGGTTCAAAGAAAATTAGGCCATATAGTCTCAAAGTTGGGTTTCAAAGGATAAAAATTCATTAAGGTTAGCTTGAAAAGCTCAAATGGTTCAAAAAAAGGTTTGCTTAAATCATTTTCAACATTCCATGCTTCCTAGGATTTCGCCTCAAGAAATTAGATAGTCAATTCTAGAGACTTAAACATTCATGCATGCCTAGCTTTCTTAAGGAAAAAAATTATGGTATGATTTACATACTCTATTAAGAGTACATTTATGTCATAATTTAGTTAACATAACAATTATAGAAATAATAGAACTTTATTCATACTAAAGTTTAGCATACATAACAAAATTTCAACTTTTTGAACAAAATATAACCTAACCATAATTAAAAGAAAAATTTACTCTGAGAGGAAATAATTTCAATTATTTGGTCTCCCTTACTTAAGATGAATAATGTCCTCATTGTTAGAAGTGAATAGATACTATACACCAGGTAGGATTCTAGAAAAGAGGAGGTGAGTCAATTTGACTACGTAAGTATCAAGCTCTCTCTAGATCCAATCCTAGGCATGTACATATCTATTGCCACACTTCTTTTTCTGCAACTTGTTCATTTTTATTTATGATTTCCACCTCTTATTTTATTATGCAAGAAATAAAAATCCTAATAGAACCTAATCCTAAAAATATTAAATATCCTAAGGAAGAAAATGAGGTAAAGATCCCCCTTTTTATTTGTTTGCAAATCCCTCAGAATCCGACTCATCTTTTGCTTCATCATCTTTGTTTTTGCATGAATCACTTTATTCCCTCTTCGATATTGGACTCCACGATACAAATATAAAATCTGGAAACTCAAGCACAAAAATAAATGGCTCATTGAATATTTTCGTAAAAAAGTTTCTCATTCAGTCATCCCGTATTTTTTAATATCTCCAATAAGCTTGTTGCTGTCACTATATAAGTTGCATTAGGTCCATCAAATTTGATAGCTCATAATGAAGATCTCGGCAAGGCGATTGTGTTTTGGATGTTGAGGTTGCCATGTCAAGTTCGGTTATTAGTTCCATTGGTTTTGCTTTATCAGAAATATCAACTGACTGCATTGGTTCAATCTCTGTAGGATCTTCTTCTTCTTCTTCTTCTTCTTCTTCTTCTTCTTCTTCTTCTTCTTCTTCTTCTTCTTTGAGATCCTCGCTCAATTCAACTCGTTGCTACAGAATAGAATCTTCGGCTATGGTAGAAGTCCTAATCTGTGATTGTGCCCTGGCTATAACCTGTCTTCTTTACGTTTGCAAGAATTTTAGCTTTCAAGCACAAAGTTTTTATTGTAAAGGGAAAGTATGCTGGGCCAGAACGTCTAGCGGCACAATTTTTCATTTCTCTTAGAATGATTTTTTCCAACATCAATGGTTATTATCGTTAAAATCGAGTATAAGAAGACCATTCGCTCTAATGAAATTGTGGTCCCATGCGAAATAGGCATAAGGTTGAATCGAATGAAATAGAACCATAACGGTACTAATGGTGTCAAATATTCTCTACGAAAAGTGTTAGTTCCATGCTGACAAAGTTCACTTAGAACCTAAAACTGTAAGTTCATCGAGAATTTCTTGCAGTTTTTTAGCCTAAATATTTCTCATTAAAGAAGAATATTCGTTGTCTTCAAAATCAGGTAATTTAAATAATCCATTAATAGCGTTTGAGCTTATTGGTACCTAGATTCATTGGACAGAAACTTTTGTTAATTAGCTTGAGGTCAAATTCATTAAAATTCATGAACTAACTCTTCATCTACACTAGGTCTTTTCTCACAAAACAACTCCCAGTTGAGGGCTTTAGCAAGTTGTCGAATGTGCACCATGAAATCGATATAGTTGCTTTCTTTCGGTGCAAAGCCTTTTTCTAGGAGCATTTGTTGATTTTCAAATATGCTATCGTATTTCACTTTGGCTTTTTCATAGTGAAATTTTTTTTGTGATTCTTCAACTTGGATAGAGGCACGAGTTCTTTTGTGAGGCATGATTTTGATATAAAATAAAGACTCAAATAAAATAAATAAAATTTAAAGCAAAAAGATTGTGATCAAGGGTTGGTTGAAAGGGTGATCAATTTGTGGCTACATGTTATGGAAGTGTGGAGCAAAGATGATAAGGGGTATGCGGTTTGTGCAAGGGTACACATGGCTTGAGAAAGGAATAGCAGCAGCGCCCAGGGGTAATAGTGACGCGAACAGGGGTAGCGTGAGCAAGCATCAGTGTGCATGGGCAAGGATGTGCACAAGTTGGCTAGCGAGTGCGCAAGCGAGCAGATGGTGAGGTGCGCAAGATGGTGGCTGTTGGGCATGTGCGGCTGCTGGTGATGCCTTCGATGATTGCCGATGAGAATTATGGCACTAGGAGGGTAGAGCTACTAAGGCCGACGGTGGGAAGGTTAGGTAGGAGGTTGGTTTGGTGGATGGTGAATGATGTGAAAGATGGATGAAGGTGACGGTATTTAAAGTGATAGAGGAGAGGAGTTTAATTAGAATTCTTAGAACAAATTAACAATAAAATCTTTTAAGTCCTAATGTCATATAAAGTTAATAACAATTAAGAAATAATGTAATGTATATTAAAATATTATTTGCTATTACTTTATTTATTGAAATAAAATCTCTTAATTAAAATATGATAAAATTTAAACCAACTCTAATTCTATACAAAGTTTATAATAATTAATATACAATATAATAAATATAATTATTTATTAATTATTATTATCTTATTTATTAAAATTTTATTTTAGCTACTTTTAAAGATATTTCCAAAAGAGATAACTAATTTCAATATTTACAAAAAGAACAACCAAATTTTGCAAATAATTCAATTAAGTACCGGACTTAAAGAAATTTGAAAATCGAGTTGTAGTTAAAACTTGGATTAAGATTGACCCTTTTATTTGAAAAATTAATAATTTATTTTTCCATTTAGGGAATAATTTCTCGGAAGATTATGTTAAAATCAATTCCCAATAAAGTTTGGAGGGCTCACAAGTGGTCCCGCTTAAGTTCCAGTCTCCTAGACAGAATTTAATTTAACATACTAATTCCGAAAATATACCCTAAATCATTTATTTAAAAGAAAACAGGAAAAATTATGTATCTGATAAAATGAACGAGACTTTATCCCCCTCAATTTTATTCCCCCAATAATGTTTTAACCACTGAGCATTAACTCAAAAATTACCTCCCTTAACTTGAAGTTCGACAACTCCATATTGAAAAACTTGGTGAATAGTAAATGGACTGGACCGATGTGATTTTAATTTTCCTAGAAAGAACCTTAATCTGGATTTGAATAACAAGACTTGTTGAGCTACTTCAAATTCTTGAACTCGAATGTGCTTTGTCATGCTATCTTTTAAGGCTTTACTTGAATAGTTTTGCATTCTCGTATGAGAACATTTGGAATTCTTCTAACTCATTGAGTTGAAGCATCCATTTTTCTTTAGTAGGCTTAAGATCCAAGTTTAGCTGTTGGAGTGCCGTGTAAGCTTTATGCTCTAACTCTAAGGGAAAATGACAGACTTTCCCAAAAACTAACCTATGGGGTGACATCCCTAAATGTGTTTTGCATGCTGTCCTATATGCCCATAAAGCATCATTCAGTCTTTTGGACCAGTCTCATCTGTTTGGACAAACTACCTTCTCGAGTATGCCTTTTATCTCTTTGTTTGCCAGTTCAACTTGCCCATTTGTCTGTGGATGGTAGGTTGTGGCAACCTTGTGCTTCACTCCATGTCTATCGAGTAACCATTTAAACCAATTGTTCACAAAATGGGACCCCTCATCACTGATGATAGCCCTTAGAGTTCCAAACCTTGTGAACACATGTTTTTGAAAGAACTTCGTCACTTCCTAGGCATCATTTGTCGAAGAAGCTTCGGCCTCAACTTAGATATACAGGCCTCAACTTAAATAGATAGTCTACTACCACCAATATGTACTTGTTACCAAAAGAATAAGGGAATGGACCAAGGAAATCAATGCCCTAAACATCGAACAATTCTACTTCAATGATGTTTGTTCAAGGCATTTCGTTTCTATTAGTAACATTTCCAACCCTCTGCATCGATCATAACTTTTTACATAGGCGTACGCATCTTTAAATAAAGTTAGCCAAAAGAATCCGACTTGTAATACTTTGGTCGCAGTACATGAACCTCAAAAGTGTCCCCCACTTGGAGCTGTGTGACATTGATATAATATTTCATGCACCTCGTCTTCTACCGCGTATCTCCTAATCATCTGATCTGTGCACTTCTTAAACAAGTATGGCTCTTCCCAGAAATAGTACTTCACATCATGAATAAACTTTTTCTCTTATTGATATGTCTTATCAATCGACATCAAACCACAAGCTAAATAATTAGAAAAATTAGCAAACCAAGGTGTATTATGGACTTGATTTACCTTAAGTATGTGCTCGTCTGGAAATGTCTCCTAAATGGGTATAAGTGGAAAATTTCCTTCTTGCACCTCCAATCTGCATAAGTGATCTTGATTTTCTACCCCTTTTTGATCTTGAATTTCTAGATCAAATTCTTGGAGTAGAAGTACCAATCGGATCAATCTCAACTTGGCATTTTTCTTGGTAAGTAAATATTTAATTGTCGAATAATTTACATAAACAGTCACTTTGATACCTACAATATAAGATCGAAACTTGTCAAAAGCAAACACAATAGCAAGTAACACTTTCCCTATTACTGTGTAATTCAGTTGAGCTCCCATCAGAGTCTGACTTGCATAATAGATGGGATGAAAAACTTTGTTCCTTCGCTAGCCCGTCACAGCTCCTATTGTGAAGTCACTTACGGCACACTTCAATTCAAATAGCAAATCCCAGTCCGTTGTGACGACGATTGGTGCCGAAACTAACTGACTCTTCAAATAATTGAAAGCTCTTAAACACTCCTCATCAAATTTGAACATCATGTCCTTGTCCAATAATTTGTATAAGAGTTTAGCAATTTTGGAGAAGTCCTTAATAAATCTCCGATAGAAAGTGGTGTGACCCAAAAAGCTCCTAGATGTTGGAGGTGGGAGTTTCTCAATAACATCTACCTTGTCTTTTCCATGTCTTATTATTCGATGCATTAGAATAATACCTTATGTACCATGAAATGACACATTCTTAGTTAGGTACGAGGTTTGTTTCTTCGAATCGCCTTAGTACCTTGGCTAAATTGGCTATACAATCATCATATGTATCTTTGAATACTGAAAAATCATCCATAAATACTTCCAAATATTTTTCGACCATGTCAGTAGAAATAGACATCATACATCTTTGAAATATAGTAGGTGCATTACATAAACAAAATGGCATGCATCTAAATGTGAATGTTATTCTGTTCTGATCCTCCAGTGCTTCTATGATCTGATTATATCCTGAGTATCCATTGGATAAACAATAATAGTCTCGTCTCGCAAGTCTATCCAGCATTTTATCCAAAAATGGTAAAGAAAAGTGGTAGCTCCTAGTCGCCTTATTCAACTTCTGGTAATCGATGCAAATTCTCCATCCCGTAATCATTTTGGTTGGTATTAACTCGTTATTTTTGTTCTCAACAACCATGATACCTCTTTTCTTTGGCACACACTATATCAAACTTACCCACAGACTGTCTGAGATGGGGTAAATTATACTCGCATCTAACCACTTAATGATTTCCTTTTTTACCATGTCCTTCACGATGGGGTTCAGCCTCCGTTGTCCATCAATCATCCCCTTCTTGCCATCTTCCAGGATGATATTGTGCATGGATATAGATGGCATAATTCCATGAAAATTGGCTATTTTCCATTGATAGCCTTTTTGAATTATTTCAATAGTAGGATGAGTTTCTCTTCTTGCTCTTCAGTCAACTCTGCTGAAACAATCACAAGCAAAGCAGAAGAATTACCTAAATAAACATATTTTAAATTTGAGGGAAGTACCTTCAGTTCTAATTTAGGTGGCTCCTTGATTGACACTTTTGGCTAGGTATCATCTCTACTTTCTAACTCTAAATATTCAAAGAAGGATTGCAGATTAAATCCCCGTTGATTAGCTTTTGGCAAAGCTTAGTATTCCTCTCCCTCTTCATCACTTGGAGGGTTTGATGTCAAAATTCTCTCTAATGGGTTCTCAACAGATTTGAGTTCTTTTTCCACGACTAATTCCTCTAACTTGGATGCTGCAGAAAAATCATCAACTATGTCAGGAAATCGTATAGACTTAAAAACATTAAATGTTACCTGGTCGTCTTGAACACTCATAGTAAGTTTGCCCTTCTGCACATCAATAAGGGTCCTTCCAGCTACTAGGAAAGGCCTTCCTAAAATGATTGGCACCTCTTTATCTGCTTCAAATTTTAGAATGACAAAGTCAGTAGGAAAAATAAATTTGTCTACACGTACCAATACATCCTTAATTTTTCCTTCTGGATGTGCTAAAGATTGACATGCAAATTGAAGTTTAACCATAGTATGTCCAACTTCACCTATCCCCAATTTTCAAAATATTGACATGGCCATCAAGTTAATACTCACACCCAGATCACATAGTGCCTTACCATAATATGTTGCACCAGTGTTGCAAGGTATGGTAAAACATCAAGTGTCTTTCATCTTTGGGGGTAGTTTATTTTGAAGATATGCATTGCATTCCTTTGTTAGGTCTACCTTCTCAAATTCTCTAAGTCTCCGTTTATTGGACAGGATATCCTTCATGAATTTAACATAGTTTTGCATCTACTCAAGTGCTTCTACCAATGGAATGTTGATATGAAGTTGCTTGAGTACATCTAAAAATTTCTTGAATTGGATTTCCTATTTTAGCTTTTGATGTCTTTAAGGCTGAGGTGAAGGTTCTTTATTGGAACTAGTTGACTCATCTTTTGTGGCAATTCTACATCTAACAAAGTTATTAGTTTATCATAATTGACTAGTTCAGGTGAAGCTGAAATTTCGACACTTGGTTGAACTTCCGCTGAATTTTGAGCATCAACTAGCTCCTCCTCAACTTCGACAGTGTTGGGCTCTAATGTCTTTACGCTCCTAAATGTCACTACTTTATAATGCTCTTTCCCTAGATTTCTTGGGTTCTCCGTATCACTAGGCAAAGCACCTTGTGGTCGGTTCCTAAGTTCGGTTGCAAGCTGGCCCATTTGGTTTTCTAGGTTTTTCAATGTGACTGTTTGGCATTGGATTAAGGCATCATTTTTCACTATATATGCCTTCAACAGGTTTTCTAAGCCATTGAAAGATTCAGCTTGATGTTGTTTATAAACTTGTTGGGTAAATGCAGGTGGCTGGGTTGGTCTAGGTTGTGCATAAGTGTTACTAGGTCCAGTCTATTGGTTACTCCAAGAAAAATCAGAGTGGTTTCACCAAGATTGGCTATAAAAATTGGTTTGCAGTCCTTGCCTTCCTTGGTTCTAGTTACCCATGTAATATACAAATTCTAGGTTTTAAGGACATTCTTTGAATGAATTCCCTTCCCCATAATAAACACAGGCTACATTTTCAAATTGATTTAGTGGCTGAGCTGCAAAATTATTAAACCCATTAGTAGCAAAGTTTTTAAGCATTATGGATTTTGAGGATACATGAGATGCAAGTGAAGTGAGAGTATCCACTTCGTGTACTTTAGTGACTCATCTTTCTGACATTACTCAATTGGTTCATCATTACTAGTTGTTTCTAGCCATCCTCTCAATGATTTCATAAGCCCCGTTATAAGACTTAGAAAGGAGAGCACTGGTAGCAGAAGCGTTTACTACCATTCTTGTGTGAGCAATGGGACGGTTATAAAACGTATCTAATTGGAAGCAATGAAGGATTTCGTGATGAGGGCATCTTTGTAATAGTTCTTTAAGCCTTTCCTACGCCTCATACAAGGACTTATCATCCAACTGTTGGAATGTAGTAATTTCGTTCCTCAACATAGCATTCTTGCTAGGTGAGAAGTACTTCATAAGAAATATTTCTGCTAAATCTTACCATGTGGTAATGGAACTTGGTGACAATGAGTTCAACTAGGCTTGAGCTTTATCCCTTAGTGAATATGGGAAAAAATTTAATCGTAGTGCATCTCTGGGTACTTTGAATAATTTGAAAGCATCGCTCACCTTCATAAACAGTCTTAAGTGAAGGTGAGGATCTTCGGTAGACATTCCACTAAATTGGCCACTGTCTGAAGCATCTGTAACATGACTTGCTTCAGATCAAACTGTTGTACCTCAATTTTGGGTCTCCTAATAGTTGGATTAAGATCATAAAACACTAGCACAACATACTGTCTTAGAGCTCTATCCCTATTATCAGTAATAAGGATAGGATTTTGAGTAGGGTTTTCTCTGCTTCCTTGATTTGGATTTTCAAAGTTCATCTCTTTGGTCCTTCTTTGAACTACTTGTCTTCTTCTTTGTCAAAAAGTTATTTCAATTCAAGATCTACGAGGAATAAATTGATAATTCGATCAATACTCATAAACACCTGAAACAAACATAGAAAAATTGACTAAGTTTCAAATAATACTCATAAACACCTGAAACAAACATAGAAAAATTGATTAGGTTAAAATTGAATAGAAAAAAATAAACCAAAATGTAAAATTAACCAATTCATAAAGAATTTTTTTTTAAAACAATCCTCCACAATGGCGCCAAAAATATGGAACGATGGAAATGTGCAAGTGTACACAATCGCAAAAAGTAATAAAGTGACAAGTAAATGTCAAGTTATCGTACCTACAGGAACTGTGTAAGAAAATATTTATGAAATGCAATTGAAAACACTTTGGTAAAGGAAAATCTTTTGTTTTTTAGGAAAATGGTTTAATAAAACTAGATTTTAACTAAGAAAATTAACTAAGAAGATTTATAGGTAAATATTCCAAAGCACGATTTCTGAAAAATAAGTTTAATCAATATGACATAATTGTGTTAGATCAATTACATTTCTTAACTTAATATTACTAAAACAATGTTCATGTTGTTACGAATAAATTCACGGCAACTTGGTAATTTGTTAACTATAGCACATACAGGCTTACGAAATTAACTAATCTCTTGAACATATTACTATGTCAATTTAAACAATTAATCAATTTTAATAAGCAAGTAAAAGATTAAGTGAAGTAACAATATATTCCTACATTGCACAATAATCTTGCAAGTTATGCAAGGCTAATGTATCATTTAATACCGTCGCTAATTTAACCCTCGACTACCTTAGAATATTAAACATGCACTGATTAAGTATGTCAATTAATTGCAATTTCAATATGATTAATAATTAATTCATTAGTTACTTTACAATTATAATGCAAGTATAACATAATCGTGATTTTACTTAATCAAACAATTTACCAAGACCTCTAACAACGAAAACATGATTTTAAAAACTTAAGTAGACGAAATGCAATCAACTTAACACGAATTAAATTTATTCCATGTTAATTAAATTTAGAATATAAAAATAACAATTATCCATAGACATGATCATAACAACAAGAAGAAAATTTAAAGGAAAAGAAACTTGAAGCAAATCCAGTTTTTCTCTGAAGCCAAACTAGTGAGCTGTTCTCCTTCTTCGCACATTCTATTGATCCAAGGCTTCTATAAGCAATTGAATGCTGCTACCCAAGGTGGGTGAAGCCTCTTTTCCAAGAGGGAAATCAAAAAAAGAAAGTAGAAGGGAAAAATTGGAAACAAAGGGAGGTTCTAGAAGGGAAAAAGTGAGTAAAAGAGTGAGAGTAGTGTGGAATGAGAGGTGTGTTGAATGAATAGGTGAAAGGGGGTACTTATAGATGGGAGTGGCTGATAAAGGTAGTAAATAATTAGCAAGAACACACTACCCTTGGCTGGCCACACATGTAGAAAAGATTGAATGTTTCAAACTGTGCTAAATTTAGCTCGGGACAAATCTTTACAGGCACTGAAAGTGGAGGGGTTTGAATAGGATTTTAAGGAAACTGGAGGCTATTTTGAAATTATTTAATCATCTAAATAAGCTAATTGGGTCAGCTTATTGGGTCAGTTTTGGGCTACACATTTTCTTATTGGATCAGTCTTTAATGCTTAACACACTAGGTCAGTTTCTCCTTCAGGCTTTATATTAATTTTTAATCCAATTTAAATTCGATAAAAATTAAATATAAAATATATAAAATGATCATCATTTGGACTGACCTTGGCTGGAAAAATATTAATCTTGCCCTTGGTTCACTTGGAGCGAAAATTCTTCAAAAGTTCAAGCCTTTTGAGGTGTCTGTCGAGTTAATTTTCACATTTTGTGCAAAATTGTAGAAAATAAAACAAATTTGTAAAAATTTATTATAAAAATATTAAAATTTAATATGTTAATAATTTAAGTGAAAATTAATTATTTTATAATTAAAGTGTGAATTTCGAAAAAATTTACTACGAAGCTATATATTTTTGTGTTTCTACAGTGCATCATTTAGTGAGTGTGACTGTTTCAAATTCCCCCAATTATTTCTCCTTTGAAAGTATGTCTTTCATAAACTTGACATAGTTAGGCATTTTACCCAAGGCTTCCACCAAAGGTATATTGATGTGAAGTTGCTTAAGGACATTCAAGAATCATCTGAAATTTTAGTATTGTTTGTGATTTTGAAAGCGTTGGGAAAATGGTGGGGGTCGGTGAACTTTAGGTTGTAATGATTGTTTTGATTGGGTATTGTATTCGGTAGTGCTATTTTGATTGGGTATTGTATTCGGTAGTGCTATCTGAGTTTGCTTCGGCATTGCTTGGTCTAGTTTTCTCTATTGTGGTGCTTTTCTTGGGTTGTTCAAGGGTTTTTCTTGTAAGCAACATTTGATCTGACATAACCTCTAACTATTCAGACATGAACTGCTCAATCTCATCTCATGAAAATATCTCATGCGAATTACAAGAAAACTTGTCTAGATGTGCAATCATATCTTCCTCTTAATCTTTGATTGCACCTATGTTGCTTATATAAATGCCTATATATATTTCCATCCATGTTTAAGTTCAATTCTCGTTGAACTGAATATTCGAGCATATTGAATTCTCTGTGATAACAACATTCTTTTGTTAGAGCTCTGTTCCCCCAACTCAGTCTTTTGCTATGGTACCAATCTTAATACCAAAAGGACATTCCCTTTGACTAACACCAACTATAATCATCATCAAATTCTTCCATGATTAAATTCGATAGTCAACAAGGTAAATAAAATAAAAATAATGTAAATAAAAATATTAAACAAAAATAAAAAAAATTTAGCACACTATCTACCTTGTTTGTCTCTTGATTAGTATTGTTTATACAAGATAATTAATTCAATAACAATTTTCACCATCGCAATCCTTGATAATGACACCAACAACTTGACCACCTCCTAACGTACGAACATCGAGAATGTAAAAATTTCAAATAATATATATATAATTAAATATTACAAATAAAATATATATAATTAAGTGTGGTATCTGTAAGCAAACAGGTCAAATTGTAATATAGTTTTCTTTACAACAAAGCACTTGGGAAGTATTTTGAGGATCGCCCCTAAGGGATTGCATATTCGAGGAATTTATTACCAAAAATAATTACTAATCCAATTGAATCACAAATTAGTAGTGTTGATGCATAATTAAAATATTGATTAAACTAGTTAAATTAATGAACCTAAAATAAACTAATGGAATTTCCTATTCTTAGTGTCAACGATGCGAGCTCCCAACTTATGATTGATTAAATGCCTAATTATCAACGAAGCAACCAATTACCCTTAACTGAGTGATTTTTCATCCTTAGCTAATAATACTTTTTCAATCTCATCGTCACTAAGGATTACCACCTAAGATACCCTCTTGGTCTTACCAAGGCATACGGATACCCTCTTAATCTCACCACTTGACACAAGTTATACTCGATAGGATACCCTCTCAGACTCACCTGTCTAGATATTCTACTAGGGTCGTCACTTCCTAGTATACTAAGTACTCTTAAATAAACACCAAATTTTTTAGGTAAATAATTACTCAATCAACAAATTAGTTAAATAACCATATCATTCAAAATATGAATAAAGCACAAGAATTAATCCCAATATTCATACAAACATCAATTGACTAGGTTAACAAAATATAAATAAATGAATGAATGAAAAGAATGAAGAAAATGCTCATGAATAAATAGATGGAAGTAAGGTTCTGGAGCAATCTCTGCTCCCAATCGTCTTCACATCGAAGTAGAAAGAACTCCACTTACGGAAACATAAAACTAAAACTAAAATAAAAACTAATGAAAACAATATAAGAAAAGTTATCTAAGTAGGTGGACCCCCTCTCTAATGTAGTTATAAGGTGACCTAATAAGCTAAACTTGGGGTGCAATGTTCCTAAAATAACACTGATATAATTAGGGTGTAACTAATAAAAGAAACCCTAAGAGACTAAGTTAGATAAAACAGTTTAGAAGATAGCCCACCAGATGTTGTTGTGTGTCTTCCCACTAGATGTTGTTGTGTGTCTTTCCACCAAACTTTGTCATAGAGCAATTCGCCATAGGAGAGTTCACCATAGGAGTGTAAGCCATAAGAGTGTTCTCTATGTGTCAACACACAAAGCAATTACTATAGTGCCTATCCACCAGGAGTTTTCGTGTTTTTAACTATCCGCCTTGAGTGTCAGCTAACTTTGTGAAGAGTAAATTTGTGGGGTACGCATAGTGTGAACTTTGGCAAATTGTTTTATTAAGTTATCATGAGTTAGTTTGTCTATTATTATTATTGTATGTGTTATATGAATTCGCGAGTGTTAGCAAGTTTAAGGTAATGTAATTAGAGTCTTTAAACTACACAGAATATTTTGAAAATTTTTATAACTTAGTTTTGCTCATGCTAGCTTCGATTACTTAAAATGGTTTATTTGGATATTTTGTAAAATTTACATTTTAGCATTTAAACTTCGTTTTAAAATTGATTTTTAAATGACATTTTGAGCTGAAATTTTCACAAATGGTTTAAAATAAAATGCTCAGGACACTAATTGGTCCAAATTTATGATTTATGTATTTTTCGTTTATGTAACAACCCTTACCTGAGTCTAAGGTCGGGACAGGGTATGAGGCATTACGTGACTTAAACATACACAACCATGTAAAACCAGGCCATGAAAAAAATTTCGTTCAAATTAAAAACATTCATTCATATTCATAATGTCCCTTATACGGGCTTACGAGGCCCAAAACATACACTAGAGGTGGTTCGGGGCTAAACCGAGAACTTACGAACTTTTTATGACACTTCAAAAATTTTCTAATTTTGGAGGGTCACACGCCCATGTGGCTCAGACACGCCCGTGTCCTCAACCTGTGTAACTCTCTGCTTATGACATCAGCAATATTTTAAGGTCACATGGCCAAGACACATGCCCGTGTGCTAGGTCATCCGTGTGGCCAACACTTAAGCTATTTTCCAAGCCTTGGTCAACCTTAATTCCTCACACACTTATACAACATCAAAGGCATAGCACATGGTATCCAATTAAAGATTAAACATCCTCAATTAAGTTACAAACATAACATTTGCATGTCATCATACTTGTGTTTCTCATGCTCATTTGGCCTTGTCTATTATAATACCACTTACAGTTTTATACCACGATTATCATCATACTAATTAACTTCAACTTAATTATGGTAAACAAGTATAACCATATCACATAAGATCTCGGTACATATAAGCACATGATCACATTTCAAGGTGTTAGCACATTGCACATTGATAAATAGGTTTACAAACCCATAACTAATATAAGTCACATCTCATGGCTATATACACTTGAATCATTATAAGCCAATACATTTGGCCAAACTATTAAACACGTAACAGAAAGGACTAAGTCTCTATACATGCCACTCACTTGAAAACACTTAAGGCTTATCGATACCCCAAAATTGATAATTTGATAGTGTGATGCTACCTCTAACGATCTCCAACCTCGAGCTAACATAGCAACACTAAAGAAATGAAAAGGAGGGGCTAAGCTATATAGCTTAGTAAGTCCGTATGAAAATAATAAGCAATTTATTAACATGCTTCTACCAATTCTCACATCATGATCTCAAGGTAAAACAATCATGATTGCACTTTTTACTTAGGTTCATGTCAAGCTATTTACTCGCGTCATAGTCACTAAATTATTAATATCTTGAGATACAGAATTCTAAATTAAGATCCATTAAAATAATTTGAAACTAGAATCATATATCTTTCTACCAAAAAATTTTCAGAATTTATGGATTAGCCAATAAGTACAGTTTATTCTTCAAAGTTACCCCTACTCTGTTGTTTGACAGCTTCGACCTTTCTTTACTAAAAATTAATTATCTTTTAATACGGGATTTGGATGATGTTCCCGTCCATTTCTCTTGAAAATAGACTCATTAAGAATTTTATTCATACAAATTATAACCGATAATTATTTTCATACAATTTGTAATGATTTTCTAAACTCAAGACAGGGGACCCCTAAATCACTCTTGCCCTATATCATAAAAATTCAAATATCTCAATATTCTTTTGCTTACACCATTTCCTTTATGTAAAACTAAACTAAATAAGATTTAATTTAATATTTTATTCAACCTCTAACTCAATTTCAACAATTTTTGGAGGTTTTTCAAAGTCAGACTGTTGCTGCTGTCCAAAACTGTTTTAGTGTAAAGTGATGATACTAAGTTTATAACACCTTTACAAATCATTTCCACCATCATGGTAAAAATACATTTTTCTTATACATCACAAGTCTAGTCCCATAATCACAAGGTCATCATAATTTCAATCTCATAAGCATGACTTACTTATTTGCATCCTTACCAAAGATACATCATAAACTGAAATTACTTCTCATCAGTTTTGCGTACATACCTGTACCACTTCATAACGTAATCATACATTATCACAACTTTGATATAATATTTGAATTACCCATTGAACGACTTGGAATACTAAAGGATATTTGGAAATCTCATACACATGAAAAGATGCCAATGCCATGTCTAAGACGTGGTCTTATATGGGATATCACATCGATGCCAACAGCCCAGCTATGGTCTTACACGAAGTCTCATAACAATGCCGATGCCATGTCCCAGACATGGTCTTATACGGGACCTCATATCGATGCCAATGCCATATCCCAGATATGGTCTTACATGGGATCTCATATTGATGCCAATGCCATATCCTGGATATGGTCTTACACTCGATGTCGATGCTATATCCCAGATATGGTCTTATACGGGATCTCATGTTGATGCCGATGTCATATCCCAGATATGGTCTTACATGGGATCTCATACTGATGCCGATGCCATATCCCGGATATTGTCTTACACGAGATCTCATCTCGATGCCGATGCTATATCCTAGATATGGTCTTACACTGGATCTCATTCCGATGCCGATGTCATATCCCAGATATGGTCTTTTATGGGATCTCAATACTCACATGTCATGCTATCCGTATCTTAGATGCTCTTAGGGTTCAACCGGGATTTCTGAGACACCAACTTTTGTTGAGTTGTCATTGAAAGATCATGAATCAATTTCATAAAGACAAATACATATACATATACATTTCATGCAATATTTAAGCATTAAACATATAATAATAATAACATGTTGCATAATTTTCATACAAACTTACCTCGATACTAAAAATGACGAAAAGAGACCTAACTGTTAAATACTCGTTTTTCCCTCGTTCTAGGTCCGAATCTCATTTTCCTTGATCTGTAATATCACATTTAGCTTATTTATTAGTCACATTATTAAATTTGATCCAAAAATCACATTATGGAAAAATTACATTTTTTCCCCTAAAGTTCCACATATTTACACTTTTTCCCTTAGGCTCGTAAAATGATTTTCATTCAATTTCTTTGTTCTTTAAGCGTAGCTGAATCATTTTCATAACAATAGCAGCCCAAAATTTCCATTAAATCACACTTATATGAAAAATTTTATAACTTTTACAAATTAGTCCTTTTTAGTGTTTTCACAGAAAACTACTTAGCAAAAGTCATTTAACACACAAAAAACATTCATATTCCTCCCTTAAACATCAAAATGAACACATGTAGCACATGGGTAAATTTTT
Organism: Gossypium arboreum; assembly: GCF_025698485.1. Classification (NCBI taxonomy): domain Eukaryota; kingdom Viridiplantae; phylum Streptophyta; class Magnoliopsida; order Malvales; family Malvaceae; genus Gossypium; species Gossypium arboreum. Next base: position 80,434,033 of record NC_069070.1, on the reverse strand, counting down.
AAACATCAACCCTAGCTCAAATAAATGGTAGAAATAGATAGATATTGTTATGAGGATTGCAAAAACGTAAAAATCATTAAAAATGGGGCTAGAACGGAATTACAATCGAGCTTGGAAGATTGAAAAACCCTAGCCATGGTTTCTCCATGCAAGTTTTGGCCATAGCTTGAATATGGACAAAAATTGGCTTTTAATTTTGTTTTTAATTCATTTTAATTACTAAATGACCAAAATTCCCTTAACTTTAAAATATTCTATTTCACCTATTTCATGTCCATTTTTGTCCAACAAATTAACCAATGGTCTAATTACCATATAAGGTCCTCCAATATAAAATTTCATAACAATTGGACACCTCTAGCATGTAGAACTCAACTTTTTCACTTTTTATTATTTTGTCCTTTTGATTAAATTGAGTTCCCAAACATCAAAATTTTCAAACAAAATTTTCACAAAATAATTTCGTGAAATCGTAGACCATAAAAATATAATAAAATTAAATTTCCTTTAGTTGGATTTGTGGCCTTGAAACCACTGTTCCGACTAGGCCAAAAATCGGGCTGTTACAATTCTCCCCATTTTAGGGATTTTCATAACACCTTTTACCCATGTCTGACGCCAGGACAGGATACGAGGCATTACCAAACTTAAACATACACATACATGGAAAATCAGCTATAAAAATTCAACTAATTCAAAAACATTCAAACACATGCATGTCGTCCCTTATACGGCCTACGAGGCCCAAAACATACATCGCGGTTGGTTTGGGACTAAACCGTGAACTTTTGAAAAACTTTAGGCAACTTAACAAATATTCTTGTTTTGGAAAGTCACACGCCCGTGGGTGTAACATCGGCCTAAATGGAATAGTGGTTCCGAAACCACAAATCTGAGATAGAAAAGTTTATTTCAATTAATTTTTATGATTTACCAAGTGATTAGATGCATGTGTTAGAGTATTGGTAAGAAATTTTATAGATTGCATGTTTAATTTGCCTATGGGCTTTTTTGCAGAAGTTGCTATAACAGCCCGATTTAGGGCCTAAACGGAATGATGGTTTTACAACCACGAATTCGAAGTCAAAAAATTTATTCCGATTAAGTTTTAAGGTTTATTTATTGATTAAAATATTGTGTAACATATAGTTAAGTAATTTTACTGATAAAGTGATTAATTGGACTTTTAGGACTAAATTGCAAAAGTTGAAAAATATGTGTTCTAATTGATAAGTACTTGATTGAAATGGGGTTTAAAGAGGAGGCCCTTAAATGGAATTAGACCGTTATATTTTTTTTGTACAAAAATGGGCATGAATAGGACAAAATTTTAGAGAAAGGCCTTAAGGGCATTTTAGTCATTTGGTAATTAAAAGATATAAAAATGAAAAATAAAGCCAAAATTGACTCATCTTTTTCATGGAGGCCGAAATTAGCATGGGGGAAGCCATGGCTAGGGTTTTCAAGCTTTCCAAGCTCAATAGTAAGTCCGTTCTAGCCCCGTTTTTCAACTTCTTTACGATTGTGGAATCCCGGTAACTTGATTAAGCTTATTCTAGCAATAATTTAAGCTAGGGTCATATTTGGAAAAATACCCATAGGTGAAATGTGTTTATTTTGATGTTTTATGGTAGAATATGAAGGCTGAAATTATGTTAAACAACATTTGCTAAGCGGTTTTAAGCAAAAATGAGTAAAACGGCTTAATCGATAAAAGTTGTTATTGTTCATAACTATGTGTTAGAGTGAGAATTTGATGTTGCCATAGAAGGAAAAAATGATCAGCATGTTAGAAAACATAAGAATAAGGGATGAAGTTTAATTCATGAGCCTAGGGGCAAAAGTGTCAATATGCAAAAATTTAGGGAAAAATTGTAATTTTTCCAAAGTTTGAGTTAAGGACTGTTTTGAATATTACATTAATTAAATAAGTAAAATATGATGTTTTAGATCCCGAAAAACGAGATTTGAATCTAGAATGGGAGAAAAATCGAAAATCGGGAAAGTTGGTAAAATGGTCGTTTTAGTATCGAGGTAAGTTCATATGTATAATAAGCATTAATTTATGCATGTTTCAATGTAAAATTGATATATTTACTATGATTACCGAGGTGTTGAAAGTAAGTATAATTATGATGATTTAAATGTTCAATATTAATTCGAAATGGAAATGAGAAAGTATGTAAGTTTGTATGTAAATAATACATTATCTTTATTATGTTTTTGTATTTCAGCATATTTTATGAATTGCAGCTGATTTTTGAATCATAATTGACTATTGGAAGTATGGAATCAAGTATTAGAAAGAGAGAAATCCGGTTGAACCTTGGAAAGATTGGATGATCAGATGGTATGTAGCTAGGTCACATGTATGGTCTTTGAGTGCACATCATGTGTACAAGAGAACTACGAGACATTATAATGTAGCTAGGTCGCATGGGTGATACTATGTGTACACCATGTAGACAAGAGAGCTACGGGATATATGTAGCTAGGTCGCATGCGTGGTTCCAGGTGAAGGACACCATGTAGACAAGAGAGCTACGAGATAAACTGGCTAGGTCACATGGGTGGTACTAAGTGTTCACCATGTGTACAAGAGAGCCAAAATTATGTGTACAATCGAGCTAGGTCATATGAGTGGTGCTAAGCGAAGGCCACTATGTGTACAAGAGAGCTTCGAGTTTAAAGGTGGGCTGTGTGCGATACCATCGCGTATCTGTTATTATTCTGAAGCGTTCAACTGGGAAATTGATTAAATGAAATTCTGTATGACTTTGTGATGATAAGTGTAAGTATATACGTGTGTAACTTATGAGCAATATGCTCGATATGTGATTGGAAATTGGAAAGATTGTTATGGGAAAGTGATGAATACAATTGGCGTGTGAAAGATCAAAATTGACAATAAAAGCATTCGGATAGTTGCGGTCACGTGAATATAAAAATTTACCAAAAATAGTATAAATTGAATTAGAGTCTGAATTAGATATAAAATTATATCTTAATGAGTCTATTTTCATATAAAAGAAACAGAGCAAGCAAAGGAATTCTATATTATGAGATATTTAAGTTTTTGAGAGACTGGTTCAGAATGACTATGTGATCCCCTGTTCTGATTTGGAAAAATCATTAAAAAGTGTAGAAAAATAATTAGGGGATATAATTTATATGCTTGAAATCCTTATTGCGTATAGTTTTAAATGAAATAAATGAAAACATCCTTTGAATTCTGTACAAGGAGAACATTGATTTGTAGTAAAGAGTGGTCAAAATAGTTGAGCAGTGAAACAAGGGTAACTTCAATAAATAAACTGTACTAATTGGATAGACCAAAAATTCTAAAAATTTTATGGTAAGAATATATGTGAATCTAGTTTCAAGGAAAATTAACGGTTTGTAATTTGGAGTTTTGTATCTCCATAAATAAATAATTTAGTTGCTGGAACTCTGCTAGATAGCTTATTTTGAACCTGTTTATGATTGTAATAGTGAAAGTATGTGTGTTTGTGATGGTAATATTCCGGGAACATATTGTGACTTTGTTTAAAGTATGATAATGTATTGTTTATTAATATTTACATACTTACTTACTAAGCTATAATGCTGACTCCCTTCCTTTCCTTTTTCCTATAGTGTCGCAGATGTTAGCTCGAGTTGGAGGTCGCTGGAGGTTAAATCACACTATCAAACTATTGATCGATATATAAAGGTTTTAAAGTATTTTAAGTCTTTGGCATGTATTGAGACTCATTTAATTGTTATTAAGATGCTGGGAATTGGCTTAAAATACTGACCTATGTTATTTGAAGGTCTCTATTGTATAAAGTTATTTAATGTAGATAGTCTTGATTATGTTATTAATTAAATGATGCAATTTATGAATGTGCATGCTTGCCTATGTGTGTGGTTGGATTAAAGCATGATATGGGCCTTGTAAGCTCTTTTTAAGGGACAGTTTGAATGTGTTTGAAAAAGTTTTAATTTAGAGTGAAATTATGAATCGGTTTTTATACAATGATTAGTGATTAAGTCCGGTAATTCCTCGTACCCTGTTCTGGCGTCAAACACGGGTAAGGGGTGTTACAGTGGGGGTAAGTCGTGTCTCTCACACGGCCAAGACACAAGCCTGTGACTTAGCCCGTGTGCTTACTACTGGGCATACTGACTTGTAAAACTAGGGTACAGGGGACACATGGCTATACAACATGCGCATGGGGCAGACTGTGTGTCACACACTGCCTAGACACATGCCCGTGTGTCTACCCATGTGGACAATTTAGAGGCTATTTTCTAAGCCAATTGCCACCTTCACTCATCCATACACTCAAGTATATTTCATAGCATGCAACATGACATATTTAGACACTCAATTATTCAACAACATGGCACTTTCACATCTTCGTAATGTCATCCTATTACACATTCAATTAGTCACACCATTTGGTAACATTCCACATCAACTTCATGCATAACCAACTTTGTTATCATAACTTCAAATTATACCTTCATGATTATAGTCATCTTAAGTCATTAAGTCATTCCTTATTTTCATGTACTTAATTCATACCCCTTCATATCCATCAAACAAACCATATAGCACATCATCAAGGCATTAACACATGCATGCATGAACAATTAGGTTTACAACCCAGAAATCAAATATAAGCGAGCTCACATGGTCATTACAAAATGAATCATCAACATTATAGGCCTTTACAATTCGGCCCAAAACAGCATGACAGTCCACTATACATGCCATACTCAAGTTATCAAATTCACTATACCCAATGTTCTTTTGATAGTGTGATCGAATACTCTAATAGCTTCTGATCCTCGAGTTAGCTTGGCGGAACTACAAATGATGGAAAAGAAAAAAGGTAAGCATTAAAAGCTTAGTAAGTCCACATGCAAATAATACGCAATGATAGTAAGCAATTATCATACAAGGAGATAATAACATAACCATAAAGATTATTCATCACTCAAACCTTTTTGATTTACTTATCATATGTACATATATACTTTCCCATCACAAATCATTCTTTATCAAGGCATTAGTCATGGGTTTAACGTACATACTTGTATTTACTCGTAGTATTTCATATAACCATAACTCTTTAACATGCCCTTCTCGGGACTTTTATCACATCCATTACGTTACCCGTTGAACACTCGGAATACTATTGGATACGTGGAATAACTTGGACATAAGTGCCACATATACATCCGTAGCCAAAGCTACCTCATAACACGTAACGCTCACAATGGAGCTACTCACGGGCCTGCTCATAAAAGCTATCGGTCAAGGTGTAACTACACGGGCTGCTCACACAAGCTGTCAGGTATTTGACCTACTCAAGGATTACCTAGCCACTGGTAGGACACACAAGACCATTTCCCGAAACCTAATTACATGTATCGCATTCATTATGAACTTGGACCAACTCAATGAGCTCGGATGCCACATACATATCACGAACCCAGACCAACTCAATGAGTTCGAATTTCTTAATTCCTAGTGACATATCACTTGTATCCTAAACTATTCCTAAGGTTCAAATGGGATTTTGTTTTGACATGTACATAACATCTCCATCGTACTTGCTCGTAACGTTGTGGATAACGACTAATATCATTCATACTTACAAAGTTACCAGTAGACATAGCATACATAATAATGATGAAACATTTACCACATAATGTCAACACATCAAAATATATTACATTATCACATTATTTACACATGTACTTATCTCGGTACAAAATGACGGTAATCGAGCCTAATCGTCGTATACTTTATTCTTTCCCCAATCAAGACCCGGATCACGTTTTTTTTTATCTATAATGCCTAATTTAACTTGTTTATTAATCACATTTTTCAAATCAATCCATAATTTATGCTTTGGTAATTTTACCTTTTTACCCCTATCTTTTCACTTATTTACGATTTAGTCCTTAGGCTTGTAAAATGAAATGCATGCATTTTCTTTGTTACCCAAGCCTAGCTGAATTTTCCTTGTACTCATAATAGCCCATATTTTCATTAAAATCAAATTTTTATCACTTATTTTACACCTTTTTCAATTTAATCCTTTATAGTGGTTGTCATGAAAAATCACCTAGTAAAAGATGTTTACCACACACCAAACTTTCATATTCCTCCTTAAATATTCAAAATACATGCATGTCACACATGGTTAAATTTTCATACATAAACCCTACTTCAAAATAAGGGTGGAAATAGGTAAATCAAGCTACGAGGACTTTAAAAATGTAAAGAACATTAAAAACGGGGCTTGGGAGCCCTTACAATCAAGCTTGAAAGTTGAACAAAACCCTAGCTATGGTGTCTTGAGAATTTCGGCCAAGCATGGAGAAGATGGGCACATTTTTTCTTTGATTTTCCCTTTTTATTCTTTTAATTACCAAATGACCAAAATGCCATTAGGGTCTTTCTTTCAAATTTTTCTTATGCATGCCCATTTTTGTCCAAAATTTTAGAAATTGAACAAATTGCTAATTAGGACCTTCTAATTTATAATCTAAAGTATTTTCATGCTTAAAGCTTCTAGAACACAAGTTTTGCATCTTATTCAATTTGGTTCCTAAAGTTCAATTGGGCATTTTATGCATAGAATCTCTTCATCAAATTTTCACACAAGCATGCATACATATCATGGACCTCATAGTAATCATAAAATCATTATTTCTAACTCAAATTTGTGGTCTCAAAACCACTATTCTGGGTAGGCCCTAGTTCGGGATGTTACAACTCTCCCTGCTTTAGGGATTTTCGTCCCCAAAAATCTTACTGGTAAAAAGGTCTGGGTATTGTTTCCTCATAGCCTTCTCTGGCTCCCATGTTGAAGAATCAACCCCATGTCTTTTCCATAGAACTTTTAGAAGAGAAATACTTTTTTTTCTCAATTGTTTAACTTTTTGAGCCAAAATTTTAATCGATTCCTCACCATAAGTCATATTCGGTCAAATTTCAACCTCTGTTGGAGCAGTCATGTAACACCCCGTACCCGAGTCCGCTGCCGAAATCGGACACGAGGGGTTAACGGCTTAAACCATTCACTTTCACAGTCCATTTTAAAATTTTCCAGGCGGTTGGCTAACAGCGTCACTGTCACTTTAAAAAAATCATATCTTGAGTTCCAAAACTCGAAAACCAGTTTCGTAATTTTTCCTGAAACTAGACTCATATATGCATCTACAAATTTTTTCTAGAATTATTGGTCAGGCCAATTAGTACAGTTTATTGGTTAAAGTCTCCCTGTTGCAGGGATCGACTACACTGACCTTCGTGCGTTACTGAATTGGATATCTCCTGTACAGGGCTTCAATACTGATGCCGTTTGTTTCTATAGAAACTAGACTCAAAGAGGAATCTATATATATATGGAATGACTCCTAATTATCTCTGGTTAATTTAAAATGAATTTCCAAAGTTGGAACAGGGAATCTAAAAACCGTTCTGGCCCTATCTCACGAAAACTTAAATATCTCTTAACATACTGTTCATATGATCGTTTCGTTACTTTCCTATGAAAATAGATTCATCAAGGTTCGACTACATAATTTATTCACTATTTAATTCCCTTTCTACTATTTTTAGTGATTTTTCACATTCACGTCACTGCTGCTACCAGCATCTATTTTAAGGTAAACTTTACCTATTTCATGATCCTCCATGGATCAACTAGAGTTTGTCATACATATACCAAAAGTGATCATGAATGACCATTCCATGGCTAACCGTTACCAACATTTCCATACCTCTTGACAAACAACATACAATGATTATAATGCTATGATCAAAGTATATCTAAGCCATTTTCGCATGGCTATCCAAATTTACACAAAACCGATGGTACATGACCTACACCAAAAGGGTAGTCCTATACATTAACCAAGATATCCTCTCACTACTAGTCTATTCTATACATGCCATAAGATATTCCAAAACATAGCAGTACCAAACAGTGGATAGTGATAGTGTGACTAGTTCTTGACGATCCCCGAGCCTGTAGCTTCCAAATGAGATCTATAAACAGAGGAAACAAAGTACACGGAGTAAGCATTACAATGCTTAGTAAGTTTCAAGCAGTGTCAACAGATAACAATCAAGTTATAACATAGTTGTTCGTATTTCTATTTCACTCTTCCTTCAGGCATACCACCCTTTATCCAAATATGCACATCTCATCATAATCATAGGAATAGTCTCATAGATTGCTCTCGTATACATCACATAACTACCTTATGGTTTAGTTTAAATCAAGCTCACATATAAACTTGGAGTACATACCTGTTTAACCTTTCGCATTGCGTATTTTTATAAGCAATTCTTATAAAAGAAGTCTTACCCGGACATAATCTCCACACGTAGTCATCGGGTCTTACCGGTCATAATCTCCACACGTAGTCATCGGGTCTCACCGGAACATATTCAAGTTTCATGCACATTTAATCACATGTTACAACATTCACATTAGCCATTCAGCTTTGCCACATATGCATATCACACATATATTTTACATTAGCCATTAGGCCTTATCACATATACATACACTTTCACATTCACCACATCGGCCATTAGGCCTTATCACATATACATACACTTTTACATTCACCACATCGGCCATTAGGCCTTACATACACTTTCACATTCACCACATCGGCCATTAGGCCTTATCACATATACATACACTTTCACATTCACCACATCGGCCATTAGGCCTTATCACATATACATACACTTTCACATTCACCACATCGGCCATTAGGCCTCATCACATATACATCCACTTTCACATTCATCACATCGCCATTAGGCCTTATCACATATACATACACTTTCACATTCATCGCATTGGCCATTCGGCCTTATCACACACATATGTATATCATACATATTTCATATTTTCGTGTACATCAATTTCAGCAATAGCTTATAAGCAACTCAAATAGTTTCATCAAAGTTTACAACAAAATCACATATTCACTACAAGCAGTTTTTCTGACCAACAGTCACTAAGTTGTTTATAACTGGAGCTACAAAACTCAAAATCAATTGCCGTTAATTTTCCCGAATGTAGACTCATGTATCTTTCACCCATAAAATTTTCAGAATTTTATGTTTGGCCAATCAATACCAGATTTTTCTTAAAGTTTCCCTGTTTCACTGTTTGACTAATCTGACCACTCTTCGCTCTGAATCGAATTTTTCATTGTACAGAATTCATAATGTGTTCTATTTGGTTCCATTTGAAACTAGACTCATTAAGGAATCTAAGAATATAAATCTTATCTTATAACCATTTTTTACAAATTATAATGATTTTTCAAAAACAGAACAGGGATTTCGGAGTCATTCCGACACTGTCCCCACAACTTTAAATATACCTTCATAGGAAATTCCTTTGCTTACATAGTTTCTTTTATAAGACACTAGATTCAATAAGCTTCATTTTCATATTTTATTCAACTTCGAACTCGCCTTCTACAATTTTTGGTGTATTTTCAAAGTTACAACACTGCAGTAACTCAAATCTGTCAAGACTAGTTCGGCACTTAAACTATATAAATTCATCCTTCTCGCTACTAAGTTTATACAATCTTCAAGTATACTAAAGTAAAGTTCAAACACTTGAGAACTTACCTCGGATACTGTTGAACAATTTCAAAATGGCTATTCAATTATATTCGCCTTCCCGCTATGCAAGATTGATTCCTTGAGCTCGTGAACTAAATCAACCAATTCAACAACTCAATTTACATTCGGCAATGTCATCACATACATAACAAAATTAGATTCATTTCTTAAACCATCCCCGGCAATTCACCTTCCAAGAACCTTGATTCACTTTAAGCTAAACCACTTCATGGTATACATTTACACATTCGCTAATATAAACAAGGTTAGCACTTAGCGAAATAATTTCTTTAACATTTTAAATTTCATTCGGTCTAATCTCCATATCAACTACTAATTCACAATGAGAATCAAATCCAAAATCAGCTACTATAATATATATCTAAATGCCATGTAGCTACTTAGTTGATTATCAATTATCACTTAATTCACATATTAACACATAACATCTCACATTAGCAATTCATTTGTATTATTCGAATACAAGCTCAACATGCAACCTCATCCCTTTAGTTTTCCATTCAATAATCGAACACAAAGATCACATGCCTAACTCACTATCCAATCTTGATTTCTAACACAAATACTCTCCCTTAACCGAATGTCCATAACCAATTTGCAAAACATTTTCACTTCAACATAGCCGATTGTCATTAAGCAATTAAGCCACATCTATTCAATTTTTACCAAGCTCAACTTATCTATAATCAACCTTCAATACTCTAAAGCATCAAAAACAACATAAAAAAAATACAACCATCCATGACCGAATGTCATCTTCATAAATTTACAAAAACATTTGCCATGAGCTAGCTTCTATACTTGATGACCACTCCAAATATACAAAGATTTTCAATGAAAGAGCATTAATCATACCTTAATCCCAAGAACCACCTTGGCCGAACTTCCCCTCTTCTTCCTCCTTCAATTCACGGCCAAGAAGAACCAACTTCTTCTTTTCTTTCTTTCTCAAGTCACGGCTAAAGGGGGAAGAACATGGATGAGACAACTTTTTTTTTTCTCATCACCCTTCCCATTCATTTCTTTATTACAAACCCTTTATTCTTTTCTTTCTCCCATAACCCACTAACACAACATGTTTCCAACATGTTTCACCCCATATCATTTTGTCCATCCTCATGCTCATGGCGGCCACTACTAGTTAGGGGGAAAATTGACATGCAAGTCCTCCTTTTGACTACATGCACTATTAGATCCTTGTAGATTAGCCTATCACATTTCAAAAGTGTCACACAAGTCCTTTTGACTAAATTCACAGGCAATTTACTAAATCGAAGCTTAAAAATTTTTGCACATTCATATTCACATATTTTAGACCATAAATATCACATTCAAATAATTTGGTGACTCGGTTTAGCGGTCCCGAAACCGCTTTCCGACTAGGGTCACTTTAGGGCTGTCACAACTCTCCCCCACTTAAGAAATTTTTGTCCCCGAAAATTTCTACCGATGCATAGTTTAGAATAACGTCCTCTTATTGAATTATATTCATATAAACATTAGCTCATCGATAGCAATTGTAATTCATTATTGATTTCACATCGATCTATAAAATCATTTTCTTATCTCAAAACAAATACATAAACATTTCTACAAGTATGCACATATATCTCATTTCCTTGATTTCATAAGCAATAATCACTTAATTTAATTCACAATTGCATTTCAACCACATATCAAGCACATACTAACATGTATAATTCATATCATCAACCCACATATTTGTAACCCACATTTTCATCCACGTATAAGTCGTAACTTTGGCGAAAATACACATATACTCAAACATCCCAATAAATATTCTTTATAACTCCATCGTATCTCAATATTCAACTTCCACATACGAACATTTAATTCATTCAGCACATACGAACATACCTCATTGCTGGAATTTTTGCAAGCGTATTAGCTGAAATTTTTATAGCAAGATTGCTCATTTCGAATCACGTACCTTGAGATTTAACGGATATAGCGACTCGCTCGATTGTTCTCGGGACATAGCCGGTTATAATGATTCGTACAATTGCCTTGAATTAGCCGGATTTAGTAACTTAGCACAAAAGCCTTGGGACTTAGCCGAGATACCATTGAATAACCAAGCACATATATCAACCAATCAATACACATTCTTATTACATTTTCATTACCAAAGTTCAAACACAAGACACTCATCATATTTACAATTTCGGCTCAATAGCCACACACCAAGAGCATGATTTCGATTTACTTAAAACATGATCTAATCAAATCATAATTTAAGCTCTATTCACTCAAGAACTTACTTCACATTACCAACCCTTATGTTCATACACAAAAGATCAATTTAGCCAAAGGCCGGTAGCTCGTTTATCAACTGAGCGAATACTTACTTGTAAGGGCTCAACTAATTCAAGCACATATAGCTCTTACAATGCCATATCTGTGACATCCCTAAATCGACCCTAGTCGGAAAGTGGTTTCGGGACCACCAAACCGAGTCATAATAATAATTAACCATCATAATTGATGCTCATTATATGTATATATGCATGTGTGAAAATTTCGTGTTTGGATTTTGTTAATAGTAAGTGAATTTTTATCAAATAGGACTTATGTGAGAAAATTTAGAAATGTGCTAGGCAATTGTAAGGTGGCCTATTAATACATGTGGGAAAATAGTTGTCCTTGCATGTCAAATAACCCACTTCCTAAGGTGAGTGGCCGGCCATGACAAGAATATGGGCAAGGGAACATGTTTCCAACATGTTTAGTTAGTGGATTATGTAGAAAAATAAAGAAATGAAAAAAAAATGAGCATGGATGCCCCCCTTTGTTGCCGTGAGTAGAGGAAAAAGAAAGGAAAAAATTGTTCATCCATTCTCAAAATCTTGGCTGAAAATACTAAGGAAAAAGGAAGGATTTTTGCTTCATGCTTGGTTTAGAAGAGAACTAGAAGGAGATTTGGTCATACTTGTGTCAAGATTAAGGTATGTTTGAGGTTGTGTCATGAGATTCATGCATGTTTTAGTTGCTAACTTGATGTTCATGTTAGCCCATGGTTCAAATCCTTGTTATGCCATGGAAATGGTATTTGGCCAAGGTTGATATTGTGTTAAAGCCATTGCATGCTAAATGTGAAGCTTGTTGATGATACATGTAATGATGGATTGACTACTCTTGAAATTTCTTTTAGCATTCTTGAGTAAGACATGGAGTTTTCTTTGTTTAACCATGACCAAAAATTGAAAGGGGATGGTGTGGGATGTATTCGCCATGGCATGCTCATAAGTGCGATTTATGCTTGTTGCATGATAGGTAAAAATTTGTGTTTTGATATATGTGTATATGTGTTTGTACATGATGTTACAAATGGATGTGAAAATATGCTAGATTGGGAAAATTTGATTAAATGTTCATGAGATGAAATTAGGTGATTAAAAGATGTTAGTTGACATTGTACATATATATATATATTCGCCATTAAAGTGAGTATGTAGGTAATGTTGAATCAAGTTTTGGTGCATATTCGGTTAGGTGTATAATCGACCAAATGGACGATTAGTAAGAATGGTTGCGAATATACAAGCATACATATGCATGTGTAGTTGAATTATGAATGTTTAGCAAGATGGTTAAACTAGTGATTTATTGATTAAGCTCAAGGAGTTAAAGAAGGAGAATCAAGCAAGGGAAAGACGAAGGTCATCGAGTAGCCGACTTGGAACTATTTTACCCAACACGAGGTAAGTCATTAAGCACGTATTTGATATTGCTTAAATGATTGTAAAATTTATGCAATTGTGTTTAATGGGATGATATATATATATAAATAAAATGTATGTGTATGGAGTGATGACAATTGTTGAATGTAAAAGAAATAGTGAAATGTGTAGAAAGTTTGCTTTCGGCACTAAGTGTGCGGGCAATACGTGTGTACGGTGACGAGATTGGCACTAAGTGTGCGTGCTGGAAATATATGGCACTAAGTGTGCATGCTGGAAATATATGGCACTAAGTGTGCGAGCTCGAAGGGCATGGCCTTGTGTGTGCGGGCCTAAATCGCATGGCACTAAGTGTGCGAAATCGAGTATTAAGCATTGTGTGTGCGTACTCTATATATATATAAATATCTCCAATCGAACAATTATATGGAGGGTGTGTCTCCATCGAGTGAGTATGGACAGCGGATCGGGTAAGTACCTTGAGCTCATGACGAATAGGTAATACGTTCATGCTTGGGGTTGAATTTGGTAAGCCTTAAATCTATGTGATGATTGAAATTGTATGGTTGTGCTGGAAAATGAGTTAATGTGTAAAATGCTTCGATTATCTTGTTGTGTAGAATATGAAATGTGGATGTATGAATTGGTGCGAGATTGGACCAAAAGGTCCGAGGTATTATGGTATAGATTCGATATGGACGAGTACCTAGCCTCATTTGTTGTACATGTAGTAGTAACTTTATCGGTGGATTGACGAATGCTTATGACTTACTGAGTTGTAAACTCACTCGGTGTTTTCTTGTCACCCATTTTAGGTCTCTTGGACTCGTATTGTTGCGTGCTCGGAACCGTCGTTGAAGTCATCACACCGGCTGAAATCTTGTGGTATTGTTTTTTGTTGTTGAAGAACATTTGGCATGTATAGGCTATTATATTTTGTCGAATTGTGGGTTGTAAACTTTAAGCCATGTGAAAATGGCCTATGTGGTCGTCGAGTGGGATGCTAGAACCTATAGCCACGAGTCTTAGAAACTCAAATTTTGTTAAGGTGGCCATAATTTGTGTCATGTATGATGGATGATTAAGGCCAAGGAAAAATTCATGAAATTGGCATAGTCTACTGCAGTAACTGTTGCGGACAGCAGTAGTGAGATGAGATTGAAAATCACTAAAAATAGTATAAGTAGAATTAAATAGTGAGTAAATTATGGAACTGATCCTTGATGAATCTATTTTTATATGGACGAAACGAAACGACCATATGAGCAGTATACTGGGAGATATTAAAGTTCTCGTGAGACAGGGCCAGAACGATTTCTGGGTCCCCTGTCGTGACTTTGAAAATTTACCATAAATTATCCAGAAAGAATTAGGAGTCATGCCTTATATGTACAGATTCCATTTTGAGTCTAGTTTCATTAGAAACAAACGGCACCAGTATTAAAGCCCTGTACAGAAAGATATTCAAGTTGTAACGCGCGGAGGTCAGAGCAGTCGATCCCTGTAACATGGGTGACTTTAACTAATAAACTGTACCAATTGGCCCAACCAAAATTCTAAAATAAATCCATGGATGGATATATGAGTCTAAATTCAGAGAAAATTTACGAAACCAGTTTCCGAGTTTTGGAACTCGAGATATGATTTTTAAGGCGACGGTGACGCAGTTTTCCAGCCTGTCCAGAAATGCCAAATTGGTCGGTACTTTAAGAGGATTTGTCTCGTTAACCCCTCGTGTCCGACACGGCGTCGGTCACGAGTTAGGGTGTTACAATTTTATTGGTATCAGAGCTATGGTTTAGTCGGTTCTAGGACTACCATAGCGCGTGTGAGTCTAGCTATACATGCCAAATTGATAGTGCTTAATAATGTGATGACTTGACGGTTGAAATTTTTGTTTTGATTAGCGATGGAACCGGGGTAGAGAGACCCTTGGCGGATGGCGTTGAAAGTGTAGCGGCTGCTCTGCGCAAGGGACACCGCTGTTGAGCCTCATCATCCGCGAATAATCAAAATGAAGGCGAAACAAGCCTTCTTCACTATGATGAATGAGTGGGTCGCATAATATGCCCGAACCAACCCGGCTGTCCAACCATTCCCGAATTTAAATACTCCACCCCAAGACTCGCAATGCCTCCGATTCTTCGATCTGTGAGGTGAGTAAACCACCGTGGACTTGATTAGGAAGCGTGGGGCCGAGGAGTTCAAGGCCATAGTTCTTGATGATGCGAAAAGGCCGAGTTACGCTCGATAACACCATTAGAGTGTTAGATGATGTCATGCACACCGACGAATGTCTTAAGTGTGCTATATCCTTGTTTGAGACTCACTTACTATTGGTGGAGGACTTTAATTTCCATAGTCCCAAATGAACGAGTTACTTGGGATTTCTTCCAATCCAATTTGAAAGAAATACATTAGTCAACAGTTCATCGATCGAAGCGTAAGGAATTCTTGGAACTCAAGCAAGGCGGATGATCAGTATCGAATCTGAACATGAGTTCGTAAGACTTAGTCGGTATGCTCGGGAGTGTGTGGCTGATGAGGTTGCGATGTGCAAAAGATTTGAAGAAGGATTGAATGAAGAGTTAAAGTTACTAGTGGGAATTTTGGAGATAAAGGAGTTCGTGACACTAGTCGAACGAGCCTGCAAAGCGGAAGAACTTGGGAGGAGAAGAAGAAGGCTGAATTTGAAGCAAGAGATTACCGTAAAAGATCGACGAGTAAAGCTCCGTTCTCGGCTGTAAAGAGGTTCGGGGAGGACACCGATGAAGTCGAGGACGCATGCGGGAATTTCCATTAGAGCCCGACCATTGACGGACTCGAGCTACTTGATAGCTAGTGTGGGCAATAATCGTCAAGAGAGACACGAATGCCCCAATGTGGAAGACGACACCTAGGTGAATGTTGGGGTAAGTGCATTAATAGGGCTGTTATGGATGCGGTTCGAAGGACCACTTCATTAGAGATTGCGGAGCTAGATGAGAGGAATAAGGCGCAAGGTGCAAGACCTAGTGGGACGACGGTGGAGGTAGGCCCCGAGAATCTCTGGAGGTAGGGGTGGTAATCGGAGAGGAGCCTCTAATCTGACCGTCCGATCCGAGACCCGTGCTCTGCTAGAGCATATGCCATCCAGCGCACGAGAGGAGGCATCCTCCCCGACGTTATCATGGTACTTTTACTCTCTTTGATACTATTGTGATTGCATTGATTGACCCGGCTCTACTCACTCATATGTATGTGAAACCTTAGCATCCGATGAAGACTCTACTGTTGAGTCTCTTGAGTTCGTAATTCAGTGTCAAACCCTTTGGGTCAATACGTGCTTGTTGATAAAGTGTGCAAGAGATGCCCCTAATAATTCGAGAATCTGTTTTCCGGCCGATCGATGCTTCTACCATTTCATGAATTGATGTTATTCTTGGTATGGATTGGTGACCGTACATGATGCGATGGTGGACTGCAAAAGGAAAACCATTAATTTGAGGAGTGCAAATAATGAGGTAGTCCGAGTTGAGTCTACTAATTTAAAGGAGTGCCGCAATAATATCTTCTATGACCGCTCGAAGATATGTGAAAAAGGGTGTGAAACATACCTTGCGTATGTGTTTGGGAGTAAAGAGCGGAAAGGAAACTCGAATCGGTACAGTGGTTTGTGAGTATTCAGATGTTTTTCACGAGGAGTTCTGGGATTGCCACCGGTTCGAGAAGTGGAATTGGCATCGGTTGTACCGGGTACTCGCCGATTTCAATAGCCCGTGTCGTATGGCATTAACGGAATTAAAGGAATTGAAGGTTCAATTGCAAGAATTGACGGATAGAGGTTTCGCTCGACCGAGTTTTTCTCCATGGGCGCTTTTGTATTGTTTGTGAAGAAGAAGGACGGAACCATGAGGTTGTGCATCGACTATCGTCAACTCAATAAAGTGACGATAAAGAATAAATATCCATTGCCACGAATTGACGATTTGTTTGATCAATTAAAGGGAGCCTCGGTGTTTTCAAAGATAGATTTGAGGTCGGGTACTATCGGTTGAGGGTCGAGAATCGGACATACCAAAACCGCTTTTAGAGCGAGGTACGGTCACTACTGAATTCTTGGTGATGCCGTTTGGGCTCACTAATGCCCTGCGGTGTTTATGGATTTAATGAATAGAATTTTCAGGCCATACTTGGATCGGTTCGTAGTTGTATTTATCGATGACATTTTGGTCTATTCGAGAGATGGCCGAACATCTTTGAACACGAGGCTAGTGTTGCAAATCTTACGAGATAAGCGATTATCGCAAAGTTGATAAATGTGAATTTTGGTTGAAAGAGGTTAGCTTTTTGGGGCACGTGATGTCGCATCGGGTGTCGAGGTGGACCGAACAAAATTTGACCATAGTCGATTGAAACCACCAAGGAATGTTACGAAGTTAGGAGCTTTTTGGGGCTTGCGGTTATTACCGACGATTTGTAAAGGTTTCTCGACGATAGCCACGCCAATGACGGCTTACTCCAAAAGGATGTTAAGTTGAATGGACGGAGAAATGTCGAAAAGTTTCGATCAACTGAAAGCTTATTTGGTGAAGCCCCAATTCTAGTGCAACCCGAATCGGGCAAAGAGTTTGTCATTTATAGTGACGCATCCCTACTTGGGTTGGGTTGCGTATTGATGCAAGAAAGGCGAGTTGTGGCCTATCGTCGAGACAATTAAAGCCACATGAGAAAATTATCCGACCCATGATCTCGAATTGGGCGCCATCGTATTCGCCTTAAAGATATGGCGACATTACTTATTTGGTGAGAAGTGCCATGTGTATTCGGATCACAAAAGTCTCAAATATTTGATGACTCAAAGAGACTTAAATCTGCGACAAAGACGATGGCTCGAGTTGTTAAAAGATTATGAACTCGTTATTGATTATCACCGGGAAAGGCCAATGTGGTTGCGGATGCCTTAAGTCGGAAATCACTTTGTTTGCTTTCTGACGATGAATGTACACTTGTCTATTCTACCCGACAATGTGTTAGTAGCGAATTGAAGGCCAAACCATTGTTGGCTCATCAAATTCGGGAAGCTCGAAAGTTGATGAGGAGTTGCTTGCAAAGCGAAATTTGAGTGTGTTACGAGCAAGGAATCGAGTTTCAAATTGATGATGACGATTGTTTAAGGTTTAGAAGTCGTCGTGTGTTCCAAAGAATTGAACTTATTTCGATAATTCTAAATGAAGCCCATTGTAGTCGAATGTCAATCCACCGGGTAGTACTAAAATGTACAATGACACAAACGCCAATTTTGGTGGCCGGTATGAAACGAGACATTTCGAATTTGTTTCAAGGTGTCGATATGTCAACAAGTGAAAGCGGAACATCAAGTGCCATCGGGATTACTTCACCGATCATGATACCCGAATGGAAATGGGATCGAGTCACAATGGACTTTGTATCCGGACGCCATTGTCGGTGAGTAAGAAGGATGCGATTTGGGTCGTTGTCGATAGACTAACTAAGTCGGCTCACTTTATCCCGTCGTCTGGATTTTCAATGGAAAAATTAAGCGGAATTGTACGTTTCTCAGTTGTGAGATTACGGGGTGCCTATTTCTATCGTGTCGGATAGAGACCCAAGATTTACGTCGCGATTTTGGAAGAAATTGCAAGATGCTTTGGGTACCAAGCTGCATTTTAGCACCGCTTTTCATCCCCAAACCGATGGTCAATCCGAGCGGATAATTCAAATACTCGAGGATATGTTGAGATGTTGCATCCTTGAGTTTAGTGGTTCATGGGAGCGGTATTTACCTTTGATTGAATTCGCCTACAACAATAGCTTTCAATCAAGTATTAAGATGGCGCTTACGAGGCTTTATACGGTCGTAAATGCCGTACCCCATTATTCTGGTGAACTTAGTGAAGGTAAATTCTTGAGGTTGATTTGGTTAAGGATGCCGAGCAAAAGTTCGAGTAATTCGTGAAAGTTTGAAAGTCGCTCGGATCGCCAAAAGTCGTATCGGATTTGAAAAGAAAAGATATTGAATATCGGTTGGAGACAAGGTCTTTCTCAAAGTTTCACCTTGGAAGAAGGTGCTTAGATTTGGTCGTAAGGGCAAATTGAGTCCGAGGTTTATCGGGCCATATGAAGTATCCGAACGAGTTGGGCGATCGCATATCGATTAATTTTGCCCTTGAGCTCGAAAGGATTCTAGCGTTTTCATGTCTCGATGCTTGACGATATAGGTCGATCCATCGCACGTAATTGCTCCATCGAGATTGAGATTCACCTAATTTGAGCTATGAAGAGGAACCGGTTCGCATTATGAGGCGTGAAGTAAAAGAGTTGCGCAATAGGAAAATCCCGTTAGTGAAGGTGTTGTGGCATAAACACGGAATGGAAGAAGCCACTTGGGAACTTGAGGACTCTATGAAAGAGCGATACCGAGCCTATTTACGGTAAGATTTTCGGGACGAAAATTTCTAAGTGGGGAGAGTTGTGACATCCCTAAATCGACCCTAGTCGGAAAGTGGTTTGGGACCACCAAACCGAGTCATAATAATAATTAACCATCATAATTGATGCTCATTATATGTATATATGCATGTGTGAAAATTTCGTGTTTGGATTTTGTTAATAGTAAGTGAATTTTTATCAAATAGGACTTATGTGAGAAAATTTAGAAATGTGCTAGGCAATTGTAAGGTGGCCTATTAATACATGTGGGAAAATAGTTGTCCTTGCATGTCAAATAACCCACTTCCTAAGGTGAGTGGCCGGCCATGACAAGAATATGGGCAAGGGAACATGTTTCCAACATGTTTAGTTAGTGGATTATGTAGAAAAATAAAGAAATGAAAAAAAATGAGCATGGATGCCCCCCTTTGTTGCCGTGAGTAGAGGAAAAGAAAGGAAAAAATTGTTCATCCATTCTCAAAATCTTGGCTGAAAATACTAAGGGAAAAGGAAGGATTTTTGCTTCATGCTTGGTTTAGAAGAGAACTAGAAGGAGATTTGGTCATACTTGTGTCAAGATTAAGGTATGTTTGAGGTTGTGTCATGAGATTCATGCATGTTTTAGTTGCTAACTTGATGTTCATGTTAGCCCATGGTTCAAATCCTTGTTATGCCATGGAAATGGTATTTGGCCAAGGTTGATATTGTGTTAAAGCCATTGCATGCTAAATGTGAAGCTTGTTGATGATACATGTAATGATGGATTGACTACTCTTGAAATTTCTTTTAGCATTCTTGAGTAAGACATGGAGTTTTCTTTGTTTAACCATGACCAAAAATTGAAAGGGGGATGGTGTGGGATGTATTCGGCCATGGCATGCTCATAAGTGCGATTTATGCTTGTTGCATGATAGGTAAAATTTGTGTTTTGATATATGTGTATATGTGTTTGTACATGATGTTACAAATGGATGTGAAAATATGCTAGATTGGGAAAATTTGATTAAATGTTCATGAGATGAAATTAGGTGATTAAAAGATGTTAGTTGACATTGTACATATATATATATATTCGGCCATTAAAGTGAGTATGTAGGTAATGTTGAATCAAGTTTTTGGTGCATATTCGGTTAGGTGTATAATCGACCAAATGGACGATTAGTAAGAATGGTTGCCGAATATACAAGCATACATATGCATGTGTAGTTGAATTATGAATGTTTAGCAAGATGGTTAAACTAGTGATTTATTGATTAAGCTCAAGGAGTTAAAGAAGGAGAATCAAGCAAGGGAAAGCGAAGGTCATCGAGTAGCCGACTTGGAACTATTTTACCCAACACGAGGTAAGTCATTAAGCACGTATTTGATATTGCTTAAATGATTGTAAAATTTATGCAATTGTGTTTAATGGGATGATATATATATATAAATAAAATGTATGTGTATGGAGTGATGACAATTGTTGAATGTAAAAGAAATAGTGAAATGTGTAGAAAGTTTGCTTTCGGCACTAAGTGTCTTGAGCAATACGTGTGTACGGTGGCGAGATTGGCACTAAGTGTGCGTGCTGGAAATATATGGCACTAAGTGTGCATGCTGGAAATATATGGCACTAAGTGTGCGAGCTCGAAGGGCATGGCTTGTGTGTGCGGGCCTAAATCGCATGGCACTAAGTGTGCGAAATCGAGTATTAAGCACTGTGTGTGCGTACTCTATATATATATAAATATCTCCAATCGAACAATTATATGGAGGTGTGTCTCCATCAGTGAGTATGGACAGCGGATCGGGTAAGTACCTTGAGCTCATGACGAATAGGTAATACGTTCATGCTTGGGGTTGAATTTGGTAAGCCTTAAATCTATGTGATGATTGAAATTGTATGGTTGTGCTGGAAAATGAGTTAATGTGTAAAAATGCTTGATTATCTTGTTGTGTAGAATATGAAATGTGGATGTATGAATTAGTGCGAGATTGGACCAAAAGGTCCGAGGTATTATGGTATAGATTCGATATGGACGAGTACCTAGCCTCATTTGTTGTACATGTAGTAGTAACTTTATCGATTGGATTGACGAATGCTTATGACTTACTGAGTTGTAAACTCACTCGGTGTTTTCTTGTCACCCATTTTAGGTCTCTTGGACTCGTATTGTTGCGTGCTCGGAACCGTCGTTGAAGTCATCACACCGGCTGAAATCTTGTGGTATTGTTTTTTGTTGTTGAAGAACATTTGGCATGTATAGGCTATTATATTTTGTCGAATTGTGGGTTGTAAACTTTAAGCCATGTGAAAATGGCCTATGTGGTCGTCGAGTGGGATGCTAGAACCTATAGCCACGAGTCTTAGAAACTCAAATTTTGTTAAGGTGGCCATAATTTGTGTCATGTATGATGGATGATTAAGGCCAAGGAAAAATTCATGAAATTGGCATAGTCTACTGCAGTAACTGTTGCGGACAGCAGTAGTGAGATGAGATTGAAAAATCACTAAAAATAGTATAAGTAGAATTAAATAGTGAGTAAATTATGGAACTGATCCTTGATGAATCTATTTTATATGGACGAAACGAAACGACCATATGAGCAGTATACTGGGAGATATTAAAGTTCTCGTGAGACAGGGCCAGAACGATTTCTGGGTCCCCTGTCATGACTTTGAAAATTTACCATAAATTATCCAGAAAGAATTAGGAGTCATGCCTTATATGTACAGATTCCATTTTGAGTCTAGTTTCATTAGAAACAAACGGCACCAGTATTAAAGCCCTGTACAGAAAGATATTCAAGTTGTAACGCGCGGAGGTCAGAGCAGTCGATCCCTGTAACATGGGTGACTTTAACTAATAAACTGTACCAATTGGCCCAACCAAAAATTCTAAAAATAAATCCATGGATGGATATATGAGTCTAAATTCAGAGAAAATTTACGAAACCAGTTTCCGAGTTTTGGAACTCGAGATATGATTTTTCAGGCGACGGTGACGCAGTTTTCCAGCCTGTCCAGAAATGCCAAATTGGTCGGTACTTTAAGAGGATTTGTCTCGTTAACCCCTCGTGTCCGACACCGGCGTCGGTCACGAGTTAGGGGTGTTACAATATCCTAGATATGGTCTTACATATTCTCACATCTCGAGCCGATGCCATGTCCCAGGCATGGTCTTACACATTATCTCAAGTCAATGCCTTCATCCCAGACGAGGTCTTACATGAGTCTCATTTCACACACTTAGTGCTCTGTTGAAAAACTCGCACACACAGTGCCTCAATTACTGATCTCGCACACGTAGTGCCTCAATTACTGATCTCGCACACATAGTGCCTCGATTACTGATCTCGCACACATAGTGCCTCGATTACTGATCTCGCACACATAGTGCCTCAATTACTGATCTCGCACACATAGTGCCTCGATTACTGATCTCGCACACATAGTGCCTCTATTCATTCGTTATTACCCAGTGAAAGGACTTAACCAAGTCTATAAAACATCATATATGTACACTTTTAAACATATCATCTCATTTAAGTTTGAATTCGTATAGAAATGAACACTTAAACTTTGCTCAAATTACCGGCATGAAGCCTACTAGGCACGAAGGCCCGAATACACGTCACTAGCATGATTGCTCTTGGGACCTAGCCGGATACATCACTAGCACGAATGCTCTTGGGACTTTGCCGGATACATCACTAGCACGAATGCTCTTGGGACTTTGCCCGGATACATCACTAGCATGAATGCTCTTGAACTTAGTCCGGATATATCACTAGCATGAATGCTCTTGAACTTAGTCCGGATATATCACTAGCATGAATGCTCTTCGGAACTTAGTCTGGATATATCACTCTCAATTCTCATGTACATATACACATATAGCAATACACATTAGTATATCATTTTCATTACTTGAATACAAACACAACATGCTTATCGACCATTCAACTTCCAGTTCCATAGCCACATACAAAAAAAATCACATTTATAGTCATAACACTCTTTCAACATTGCATCGCTTATACCCTTAATTCAATCCAAATCGAAATTCAAATACGAGTACATGATACGTACCTGATCAACTTAATAATTTAGGCGTATCTAAGTGAAGTTATATCACAAATTCTCATAGTCAGAAGCTTGCTACAGCTCGATCGGGATCAAGATTCATTACAATACAGCAACCACATTTTAATAGTCAAAAATCATCACACTATCATTTTATCACTTTATGGCATGTATAAATAGACTCACGCGTGCTACGTTAGTCCTAGAAACGACTAAACCGTAGCTCTGATACCAATAAAATTGTAACACCCCGTACCCGAGTCCGCTGCCGAAATCGGACACGAGGGGTTAACGGCTTAAACCATTCACTTTCACAGTCCATTTTAAAAATTTTCCAGGCAGTTGGCTAACCGCGTCACTGTCACTTTAAAAAAATCATATCTTGAGTTCCAAAACTCGAAAACCAGTTTCGTAATTTTTCCCTGAAACTAGACTCATATATGCATCTACAAATTTTTTTCTAGAATTATTGGTCAGGCCAATTAGTACAGTTTATTGGTTAAAGTCTCCCCTGTTGCAGGGATCGACTACACTGACCTTCGTGCGTTACAAATTGGATATCTCCTGTACAGGGCTTCAATACTGATGCCGTTTGTTTCTATAGAAACTAGACTCTAAGAGGAATCTATATATATATGGCATGACTCCTAATTATCTCTGGTTAATTTAAAATGAATTTCCAAAGTTGGAACAGGGAATCTAAAAACCGTTCTGGCCCTGTCTCACGAAAACTTAAATATCTCTTAACATACTGTTCATATGATCGTTTCGTTACTTTCCTATGAAAATAGATTCATCAAGGTTCGACTACATAATTTATTCACTATTTAATTCCCTTTCTACTATTTTTAGTGATTTTTCACATTCACGTCACTGCTGCTACCAGCATCTATTTTAAGGTAAACTTTACCTATTTCATGATCCTCCATGGATCAACTAGAGTTTGTCATACATATACCAAAAGTGATCATGAATGACCATTCCATGGCTAACCGTTACCAACATTTCCATACCTCTTGACAAACAACATACAATGATTATAATGCTATGATCAAAGTATATCTAAGCCATTTTCGCATGGCTATCCAAATTTACACAAAACCGATGGTACATGACCTACACCAAAAGGGTAGTCCTATACATTAACCAAGATATCCTCTCACTACTAGTCTATTCTATACATGCCATAAGATATTCCAAAACATAGCAGTACCAAACTGTGACAGCCTTAAAACGACCCTAGTCGAAATGTGGTTTCGGGACCACAAAACCAAGGCATAAAAATAATTTAATATTTATTTTATTGCCTATAATGTGTGTTAACTCATGTGTGATATTTTTTATGCTTTGATTTAGAATTATAGATGTGAATTTCACTAGAAAGGACCTAGTAATAAACTTTGAAAGTATGAGGGAAATGTGTGATGACTAATTAAAGGATGCATGCAAAACAATGGACTTGCATGTCAAATTTCCCCATAGCTAGTGGCGGCCATGACAAGGATTTATGGGCAAAAATCATGTCATGAAACATGTTTGGTAAATGGGTTATGATGGAAAGAATAAAATAAGGGTATGGAATAAACAATTAATGTTAGTAGATGAGAAACAAAAAAAAAAAAAGTGTCCATCTTCCTCCATAGCTTGGCGAATGTCCTAAAGGAAGAAAGAAAAATTTTGTTCATTTCTTTTCACTCTCTTGTTGGCCGAAAATACTAAGGTTAAGGAAGGAGTTTTGCTTCATACTTGGTTTGGAAGAGGATTAGGAAGAGGTTGGCTAAACTTGCATCAAGATTAAGGTATGTTTGAGGTTCATGCATGTTTTAGTTGCTAGCTTAATGTTCTTGTTAGCCCATGGTTCAAATCCTTGTTATGTCATGGGAATGAAATTCGGCCAAAGTGAATGTGGTGTTAATGCCATTGCATGTTAAATAACAAGCTTGAAAGTGATACATGTGATGGAGGATTGAAGATTCTTAGATTTTCTTTTAGCATTTTTTGAATGAGATACTAAGTTCTTTGTTTCACCATGACCAAATTGAAATGGTGTGGTGTTGTGGTATTCGGCCATGATATATCCATAAGTATAATTCATGCATGTTGCATGGTAAGTAAGATTTAAGCTTTGGAAATGTGTATATATTTGGATATAAGCCACTTGAGAATTGCCCTTGCACCTACATGAATATATGTTTGCACATGATGGATTGGTATGACATATATACTAATTCAAAGTGTATATTTGCTTGTGATGATGTGTTGATTATGAAGTAAATAAGAGATGTGCAATGAATTACGATATGTAATGTGTTAGTAGTAAAATGTATGCTGTTTTTTTTTTGTGTGGTATTAAGTGTATATTCGGCCACATGAGGGGTAATTAGTGTGCATGCATTCGGTTTGAGGCAAGCATATTGATGCCTATTCTTGGCTTAGAAAATTCGCTAAGAGGAATATTAACTAATGTGTTGAGTTCGATTTATGATTTCGTACATATACAACTTTGATGCCTAATGTATATAAGGGCCAAGTACTTTGAACTTCACGTTGATGTTTGAATGTATTGAATTGCTTGTTGTGATGTAAAAATGTGCATGACCATTGTGTATTTGAGCTAAAGGATGGCCATATGACCATTTACACTCCTTGTCATATTCGGCCATAAGCTATCATGATGAGATTTTAATAAGTTAAATTTGTGTAAATTAGCTCAAGAGCAAAGGGAGCTAAATCCGATAAAGGGAAGGAAAAAGTAGTTGAATAGCCGTCGAAATCGCTCGACAACATCCAAGGTAAGTCTTGAGTGATGACCCTACTTGAATTATATCAAAATTATGCTCCTTGTTTGTGTGGCCATTGAGCGAAATAGTAAAGGTTGATAGATATTTTGTGTTAGAGCTTTAGTAACGAAAATGAACTATGGGCGTGTCTTGAATATTGATATATATGTAAGTGAACATTGGAAATATATCCGGGCTAAGACCCGAAGGCATTCGTGCGAGTTGATATATCCGGGCTAAGACCCGAAGGCATTCGTGCGAGTTGATATATCCGGGCTAAGACCCGAAGGCCTTTGTGCAAGTCACCAAATCCGGGTTATGACCCGAAGGCAATCGTGCGAGTCGCTATATCCGGTTAAATCCCGAAAGTATGTGATTCGGAAGTGAGCAATCTTGCTGTGAAAATTTCAGCTTATACACTTGTGAAAATTCCAGCAATGAGGTATGTTTGTATGTGCTTGTACTAATTGAATTCTTACAAGTAAGTATCGCTAAGTTGATAAACGAGCTACGGCCTTGGGCTAAGTTGTTCTTTTGTGTATGAACATAAGGGTCGGTGATGTGAAATAAGTATGAGTATGGGAATGTGAATTAGTAAAGTGGTTTAATTAGCCATGTGAATAAAATACCTTAGTCAAAGCTGATTTCATTGCTTGAGACTTACTAAGCATTAAAATGCTTACCCGTTGCTTTGGCTCTCTGTTTTATAGGTTTCGCTCGTTAGCTATCGGATTCGGGATCAAAGAAGTGAAGTCATCCACACTATCGAAGCCCCATTTTGGTACAAATTTTGGTTGAACTTTGAAATGGCATGTATAGGACCATCCTTTGTTGAAGGTCATGTACCTTCCGGTTTGTGTAAACTTGGATAGCCATGCGAAAATGGCTTATATCGTTTTAGCATAGAACTATAATCGTTTGTATGTTGACCCTTATGAGGTATGGAATTATTTTGAAACGATTAGCCATTGGAATGGTTAATCATGATCACGCTTTGTGCTATGTATGTAAAAGGGCCAATTGAATCATGGAAAGTATGAAATAGGTAAAGCCTACTAAAGGCAGATGCTGACAGCAGCAGTGATGTGGATGTGAAAAATCACTAAAAATAGTAGGAATGGTATTAAATAGCAAATAAATTATGTAAGTGTACCTTGATGAATCTACTTTCATATGGAAGAAACGAAATGGTCATATGAGTTATAAGTTAACAGATTTTAAAGTTCTTGTGAAATAGGGCCAGAACGGTTTCTGGATCCCCTGTTCCAACTTTGGAAAATCATTGTAAATTAACCAGAGATAATTAGGAGTCATTCCATATATGTGTAGATTCCTCTCTGAGTCTAGTTTCTATAGAAACAAACGGCATTAGTATTGAAGCCCTGTACAGGAGATATCCAATTCGTAACGCACAAAGGTCAGTGTAGTCGATCCCTACAACAGGCGAGACTTTAACTAATAAACTGTACTAATTGGCTCGACCAAAATTCTAGAAAAAATATGTAGATGGACATATGAGTCTAGTTTCAGGAAAAATTTACAGAACTGATTTTCGAGTTGTAAAACTCAAGTTATGAATTTTGGAGCGACTAGTACTCAGATTGGCAGCTTGTCTGAAAATTGTCAATAAGTGGGTTGAAGTGCATTAACACCTCGCGTTCGACTCGTGACGGTCTCGGGTTCGAGGTGTTACAATTTTATTGGTATCAGAGCTACGGTTTAGTCGATTCTAGGACTACCGTAATGCGTTTGGGGTCTAGCTATACATGCCATTTTATGTGATTATATGATAGTGTGGTGATTTACGGCGTTTGAACTTGTGTTTATTTATAGTAATGGATCCCGATCCCAACCGAAGCGATAGCTGATGATGTGGAGAGTGTGGCGCTGCTCCCGCACAAGGGACAGCGCGGCGGACTCTCAACCTGTTGCTTTCATAATCCGAATGACGAGGCTAGACAAGCCTTTTATAGCGTGATGAATGATTGGTTCAACCAATACATTCGAACTAATCTACTGTTCCACAACCTCCATTCCCAACAAACACAACCCCGCACCTACAATGCCTCCGGTAATTGACCAAATAAGGTCGAATAAGCCCCAGTTGATAGAATCCGAAAACATGGGGCTACTGAATTTAAAGCTACGGATAGTGATGATGCCGAGCAAGCGAATTTTGGTTGGACAACACGATCCGGTACTCGATGAGCTATCTTGTACACCGATGAATGCCTAAAGTGTACCATCTCCTTGCTACGTGATTACGCCTACTATTGGTGGAGTACTCGACTTGTTGTGCCCTTGAACAAGTAACTTGGGAGTTCTTCCAAACCGAGTTTGGAAAAAGTATATCGATCGAGATTTATGGACCAAAAGCGAAAGGAATTTCTCGAACTTAAACAAGGTTCCATGTCGGTTACCGACTATGAGCGAAAATTCGTGAGGCTTAGCGATGCAGCGAGAATGCATTTCTTGAAGGTGTGATGTGTAAACGCGAAGATGGGTGAATGATGAGATAAAGCTGTATGTTGGCATTTTGGAAATCAGAGTTTGTGACTCTCGTCGGCGGCGATGCAAAGCCGAGGAGTTTAGTATGGAGAAAAGGAAAGCGAAGCGGGAGCAAGGGAGTTTAAGTAAGAGGTATTCGGGAAGCCCTTCCAAGATCATCAAAGAAACTTAGAGATGGCTTAGGCCGATCTAGAGACACCGGGCTTTTCTAGGCGAGATCGCGATCGACCCCTGTGACCACGAATCACTTGATCGCCGATGAGTGGGAATGATCGACGAGAGAGGACTGAGTGCGATATTGTGGCAAATGGCATTTTGGAAGTCTGTAGATTCGTGACCGCTCTGTTACAAGTGTGGATCAGTTGACCACTTCATTAAAGATTGCAGGGTTGTGCGAGCAGAATGTAGATCGGAGTGGGAAGCGGGTACTACCTTGCTCGAGGTAGACCATCGGAAATACGGGCAAGGCTAGTGGTGGTCGAGAGGATCTAGAATCTTGCGACCAGATCCGAGGCTCGCGCTCCAGCTAGGACTTATGCTATCTGGCGCAAGACGCGAGGATGCCTCCTCGCCGGATGTTATCTGGTACTTTCACTCTCTTTGATACTAATGTGATTGCTTTGATTGACCTGGTTCTACTCATTCTTATATATGCGAAACCTTAGCATCCGGTAAGACTTTGCCTATTGAGTCTCTTGAGTTCGTAATTCGGTGTCAAATCCTTTGGGTCGTTATGTGCTTTGGTCGACAAAGTGTGTAAGAAATGCCCCTAGTAATTCGAGGTACTGTTTTCGGCGGACTTGATGCTTTTGCCGTTCGATGAATTTGATGTTATTCTTGGGTTGGATTGGTTGACCGTGCATGATGCGGTTGTGAATTGCAAAAGCAAGACTATTGATTTGAGATCGCAAACAACGAGATGATCCGAGTTGAGTCTCTGAACTTGAAGGGGTTGCCGGTGTAATATCATCAATGTTGGCCCGAAATATGTAAGAAAAGGGTGTGAAGCATACCTTGCGTATGTACTTGATGATAAGGAGTTAGGAATAGAACCCAAATCTGTGCGGTGGTTTGTGAATACCGGACGTTTTTCAGAAGAATTGCGGGTTTGCCACTGTTCGGAGATAGAGTTTGGCATTGAGCTTGTACACAGGACCACACCGATTTCGATAGCTCCATATCGTATGGCACCAACGGAATTAAAGGAGTTGAAAGCTCGGTTGCAAGAGTTGATGGATAGAGGTTTTGCTGCTTGAGTTTTTCACCTTGGGGTGCACCGGTGTTGTTTGTGAAAAGAAGGGCGGAACCATGAGGTTGTGCATCGACTATCGTCGACAATAAAGTGACAATAAAGAACAAGTATCCGTTACCACGTATCGATGATTTGTTCGATCAATTGAAGGAGCCTCGGTGTTCTCAAAAATAGATTTGAGATCGGGCTATTATCGATTCTTGAATCCGAGATTCGGACATACCCAAAACCGCCTTGAGCGAGATATGGTCACTCTGAGTTCTTAGTGATGCCGTTTGGGCTCACTAATGCCCTACGGTATTTATGGATTTGATGAATCGGATCTTGGATCATATTTGGATCGGTTCAGTAGTTGTGTTCATCGGCGACATCTTGGTCTATTCAAGAGATGAGACCGAACATGCGGAGCACACGAGATTAGTGTTGCAAATTTTACGGGATAAGCGGTTATATGCTAAGTTTAGCAAGTGTGAGTTACGGTTAAGAGGTTAGCTTCTTGGGTCACGTGGTATCGCATCGGGTATTCGAGTCGACCCAAGCAAAATTTCAGCCATACTTAGCTGGAAACCTCCAAGAAATATTCTTGAGGTTCGAGCTTTTTGGGACTTGCGGTTACTACCGACGGTTTGTAAAAGGATTCTCGATGATAGCCACACCCATGGTGGCGCTTGAGAAAGATGTCAAGTTTGAATGGACGGAAAAGTGTCGAAAAGTTTTGACCAATTGAAAACTCATTTGTGGAAGCTCGATTACTAATACGGCCGAATCGGCAAAGAGTTTGTCATCTATAGTGGCGCCTCCCTACTTGGGTTAGGTTGCGTATTGATGCAAGAAGGTCGAGTTATGGCCTATCGTCGAGACAATTAAAGCCACATGAGAAAAATTATCCGACCCATGATCTCGAATTGGTCGCCATCGTATTCGCCTTAAAGATATGGCGACATTACTTATTTGGTGAGAAGTGCCATGTGTATTCGGATCACAAAAGTCTCAAATATTTGATGACTCAAAGAGACTTAAATCTGCGACAAAGGCGTTGGCTCGAGTGTTAAAGGATTATGAGCTGGTCATTGACTATCACGGGAAAGGCTAATGTGGTTGCGGATGCCTTAAGCGGAAATCCTTTGTTTGCTTCTGACGATGAATGTACACTTGTCTATCCTACCCGACAATGTGTTAGTAGCGAATTAACACCAAACCATTGTTGACTCATCAAATTCGTGAAGCTCGAGAAAGTTGATGAGGAGTTGCGTGCAAAAGCGAAATGAGTGTGTTACGAACAAGGAATCGGAGTTTCAAATTGATGATGACGATTGTTTGAGGTTGAAGTCGTTTGTGTGTTCCAAAGAATTGAACTTATTTCGATAATTCGAGCGAAGCTCATTGTAGCGAATGGCAATCCACCGGAGTGCGAAGATGTACAATGAGTTGAAGCGTCGGTTTTGGTGGCATGGTATGAAGCGAGACATCTCCGACTTTGTTGCAAGATGTTTAATATGTCAACAAGTGAAAGCGGAGCATCAAGTGCCTTGAGGTTACTTGACCGATCACGATACCGAGTGGAAATGGGATCGAGTCACAATGGACTTTATGTCCGGATTGCCGTTGTCGACAAGTAAGAAGGATGCAATTTGGGTTATTATTGATAGACCGACTAAGTCGGCTCACTTTATCCACGTGCGTATGGATTTTCATTGGATAAACTAGCTGAATTATGCGTTTCTCAGTTGTGAGATTACACGGGTACCGATTTACATTGTGTCGGATAGAGATCCGAGGTTCACCTCGCGATTTTGGAAGAAATTACAAGAAGCATTGGGCACCAAGTTGCATTTCAGCACCGCCTTTCACCCCAAACCGATGGTCAATCCGGCGTATAATTGAGATACTTGAGGATATGTTGAGATGTTGCATCCTCGAGTTCGGTGGTTCGTGGGAGCGGTACCTACCTTTGATTGAATTAAGCACAACAATAGTTTTCAATCAAGTATTAAGATGGCGCCTTACGAGGCTTTATGCGAGGCGTAAATGCCGTACACCATTGTTTTGGACCGAGCTCGGTGAGAACAAAATTTTGGAGTGGATTTGATTAAAGATCTTTGAGCAGAAAGTAAAAGTAATCCGTGAAAATCGAAGATAGCCTCCGATCGTCGAAATCGTATGCGATTTGAAGCGAAAGGACATTGAGTATCGGTGGGAGATAAAGTGTTTCTTAAAGTTTCGCGTGGAAAAAGATACTCAGATTCGGTAGTAAGGGCAAGTTGAGCCGAGATTCATTGGGCGTCTGAAATCTCCGAACGAGTTGGCCCGATTGCGTATCGTTTGATCTTGCCCCGAACTTGAAAAGATTCTAGCGTCTTCCATGTTTCAATGCTTCGACGCTATAGATCGATCCGTCGCATGCGTAATTAGTCCATCGAGGTTGAAATTCAAGCCGATATGAGTTATGAAGAAGAACCGATTCGTATCCTAGCTCGTGAAATGAAAGAGTTCTTGAAACAAAAGGTTCCGCTAGTGAAAGTGTTATGGCTCAAACACGGGATAGAAGAAGCTACTTGGGAACCCGAGAACTCTATGAAAGAGCAATATCCAAACCTATTTACGGTAAGATTTCGGGGACGAAAATTTCTAAAGTGGGGAGAGTTGTGTGACCTTAAAAGCGACCCTAGTCGAAATGTGGTTTCGGGACCACAAAACCAAGGCATAAAAATAATTTAATATTTATTTTATTGCCTATAATGTGTGTTAACTCATGTGTGATATTTTTATGCTTTGATTTAGAATTATAGATGTGAATTTCACTAGAAAGGACCTAGTAATAAACTTTGAAAGTATGAGGGAAATGTGTGATGACTAATTAAAGGATGCATGCAAAACAATGGACTTGCATGTCAAATTTCCCCCATAGCTAGTGGCGGCCATGACAAGGATTTATGGGCAAAAATCATGTCATGAAACATGTTTAGTAAATGGGTTATGATGGAAAGAATAAAATAAGGGGTATGGAATAAACAATTAATGTTAGTAGATGAGAAACAAAAAAAAAAAAGTGTCCATCTTCCTCCATAGCTTGGCGAATGTCCTAAAGGAAGAAAGAAAAATTTTGTTCATCTCTTTTCACTCTCTTGTTGGCCGAAAATACTAAGGTTAAGGAAGGAGTTTTGCTTCATACTTGGTTTGGAAGAGGATTAGGAAGAGGTTGGCTAAACTTGCATCAAGATTAAGGTATGTTTGAGGTTCATGCATGTTTTTAGTTGCTAGCTTAATGTTCTTGTTAGCCCATGGTTCAAATCCTTGTTATGTCATGGGAATGAAATTGCCAAAGTGAATGTGGTGTTAATGCCATTGCATGTTAAATAACAAGCTTGAAAGTGATACATGTGATGGAGGATTGAAGATTCTTAGATTTTCTTTTAGCATTTTTTGAATGAGATACTAAGTTCTTTGTTTCACCATGACCAAATTGAAATGGTGTGGTGTTGTGGTATTCGCCATGATATATCCATAAGTATAATTCATGCATGTTGCATGGTAAGTAAGATTTAAGCTTTGGAAATGTGTATATATTTGGATATAAGCCACTTGAGAATTGGCCCTTGCACCTACATGAATATATGTTTGCACATGATGGATTGGTATGACA
Organism: Gossypium arboreum; assembly: GCF_025698485.1. Lineage (NCBI taxonomy): Eukaryota > Viridiplantae > Streptophyta > Magnoliopsida > Malvales > Malvaceae > Gossypium > Gossypium arboreum. The sequence goes on along the minus strand of NC_069070.1, from coordinate 80,399,966 downwards.
TATATACTAATTCAAAGTGTATATTTGCTTGTGATGATGTGTTGATTATGAAGTAAATAAGAGATGTGCAATGAATTACGATATGTAATGTGTTAGTAGTAAAATGTATGCTGTTTTTTTTTGTGTGGTATTAAGTGTATATTCGGCCACATGAGGGTAATTAGTGTGCATGCATTCGGTTTGAGGCAAGCATATTGATGCCTATTCTTGGCTTAGAAAATTCGGCTAAGAGGAATATTAACTAATGTGTTGAGTTCGATTTATGATTTCGTACATATACAACTTTGATGCCTAATGTATATAAGGGCCAAGTACTTTGAACTTCACGTTGATGTTTGAATGTATTGAATTGCTTGTTGTGATGTAAAATGTGCATGACCATTGTGTATTTGAGCTAAAGGATGGCCATATGACCATTTACACTCCTTGTCATATTCGCCATAAGCTATCATGATGAGATTTTAATAAGTTAAATTTGTGTAAATTAGCTCAAGAGCAAAGGGAGCTAAATCCGATAAAGGGAAGGAAAAAGTAGTTGAATAGCCGTCGAAATCGCTCGACAACATCCAAGGTAAGTCTTGAGTGATGACCCTACTTGAATTATATCAAAATTATGCTCCTTGTTTGTGTGGCCATTGAGCGAAATAGTAAAGGTTGATAGATATTTTGTGTTAGAGCTTTAGTAACGAAAATGAACTATGGACGTGTCTTGAATATTGATATATATGTAAGTGAACATTGGAAATATATCCGGGCTAAGACCGAAGGCATTCGTCTGAGTTGATATATCGGGCTAAGACCGAAGGCATTCGATGCGAGTTGATATATCCGGGCTAAGACCGAAGGCATTAAATGCGAGTTGATATATCCGGGCTAAGACCGAAGGCCTTTGTGCAAGTCACCAAATCCGGGTTATGACCGAAGGCAATCGTCTTGAGTCGCTATATCCGGTTAAATCCGAAAGTATGTGATTCGGAAGTGAGCAATCTTGCTGTGAAAATTTCAGCTTATACACTTGTGAAAATTCCAGCAATGAGGTATGTTTGTATGTGCTTGTACTAATTGAATTCTTACAAGTAAGTATCGCTAAGTTGATAAACGAGCTACCGGCCTTGGGCTAAGTTGTTCTTTTGTGTATGAACATAAGGGTCGGTGATGTGAAATAAGTATGAGTATGGGAATGTGAATTAGTAAAGTGGTTTAATTAGCCATGTGAATAAAATACCTTAGTCAAAGCTGATTTCATTGCTTGAGACTTACTAAGCATTAAAATGCTTACCCGTTGCTTTGGCTCTCTGTTTTATAGGTTTCGCTCGTTAGCTATCGGATTCGGGATCAAAGAAGTGAAGTCATCCACACTATCGAAGCCCCATTTTGGTACAAATTTTGGTTGAACTTTGAAATGGCATGTATAGGACCATCCTTTGTTGAAGGTCATGTACCTTCGGTTTGTGTAAACTTGGATAGCCATGCGAAAATGGCTTATATCGTTTTAGCATAGAACTATAATCGTTTGTATGTTGACCCTTATGAGGTATGGAATTATTTTGAAACGATTAGCCATTGGAATGGTTAATCATGATCACGCTTTGTGCTATGTATGTAAAAAGGGCCAATTGAATCATGGAAAGTATGAAATAGGTAAAGCCTACTAAAGGCAGATGCTGACAGCAGCAGTGACGTGGATGTGAAAAATCACTAAAAATAGTAGGAATGGTATTAAATAGCAAATAAATTATGTAAGTGTACCTTGATGAATCTACTTTCATATGGAAGAAACGAAATGGTCATATGAGTTATAAGTTAACAGATTTTAAAGTTCTTGTGAAATAGGGCCAGAACGGTTTCTGGATCCCCTGTTCCAACTTTGGAAAATCATTGTAAATTAACCAGAGATAATTAGGAGTCATTCCATATATGTGTAGATTCCTCTCTGAGTCTAGTTTCTATAGAAACAAACGGCATTAGTATTGAAGCCCTGTACAGGAGATATCCAATTCGTAACGCACAAAGGTCAGTGTAGTCGATCCCTACAACAGGCGAGACTTTAACTAATAAACTGTACTAATTGGCTCGACCAAAAATTCTAGAAAAAAATATGTAGATGGACATATGAGTCTAGTTTCAGGAAAAATTTACGGAACTGATTTTCGAGTTGTAAAACCCAAGTTATGAATTTTGGAGCGACTAGTACTCAGATTGGCAGCTTGTCTGAAAATTGTCAATAAGTGGGTTGAAGTCTGTTAACACCTCGCGTTCGACTCCGGCGACGGTCTCGGGTTCGGGGTGTTACACAAACAGTGGATAGTGATAGTGTGACTAGTTGCTGACGATCCCCGAGCCTGTAGCTTCCAAATGAGATCTATAAAACAGAGGAAACAAAGTACACGGAGTAAGCATTACAATGCTTAGTAAGTTTCAAGCAGTGTCAACAGATAACAATCAAGTTATAACATAGTTGTTCGTATTTCTATTTCACTCTTCCTTGGGCATACCACCCTTTATCCAAATATGCACATCTCATCATAATCATAGGAATAGTCTCATAGATTGCTCTCGTATACATCACATAACTACCTTATGGTTTAGTTTAAATCAAGCTCACATATAAACTTGGAGTACATACTGTTTAACCTTTCGCATTGCGTATTTTTATAAGCAATTCTTATAAAAGAAGTCTTACCGGACATAATCTCCACACGTAGTCATCGGGTCTTACCGGTCATAATCTCCACACGTAGTCATCGGGTCTCACCGGAACATATTCAAGTTTCATGTACATTTAATCACATGTTACAACATTCACATTAGCCATTCAGCTTTGCCACATATGCATATCACACATATATTTTACATTAGCCATTAGGCCTTATCACATATACATACACTTTCACATTCACCACATCGGCCATTAGGCCTTATCACATATACATACACTTTTACATTCACCACATCGGCCATTAGGCCTTACATACACTTTCACATTCACCACATCGCCATTAGGCCTTATCACATATACATACACTTTCACATTCACCACATCGGCCATTAGGCCTTATCACATATACATACACTTTCACATTCACCACATCGGCCATTAGGCCTCATCACATATACATCCACTTTCACATTCATCACATCGCCATTAGGCCTTATCACATATACATACACTTTCACATTCATCGCATTGGCCATTCGGCCTTATCACACACATATGTATATCATACATATTTCATATTTTCGTGTACATCAATTTCAGCAATAGCTTATAAGCAACTCAAATAGTTTCATCAAAGTTTACAACAAAATCACATATTCACTACAAGCAGTTTTTCTGACCAACAGTCACTAAGTTGTTTATAACTGGAGCTACAAAACTCAAAATCAATTGCCGTTAATTTTCCCGAATGTAGACTCATGTATCTTTCACCCATAAAATTTTCAGAATTTTATGTTTGGCCAATCAATACCAGATTTTTCTTAAAGTTTCCCTGTTTCACTGTTTGACTAATCTGACCACTCTTCACTACGAATCGAATTTTTCATTGTACAGAATTCATAATGTGTTCTATTTGGTTCCATTTGAAACTAGACTCATTAAGGAATCTAAGCATATAAATCTTATCTTTTAACCATTTTTTACAAATTATAATGATTTTTCAAAAACAGAACAGGGATTTCGAGTCATTCCGACACTGTCCCTTACAACTTTAAATATACCTTCATAGGAAATTCCTTTGCTTACATAGTTTCTTTTATAAGACACTAGATTCAATAAGCTTCATTTTCATATTTTATTCAACTTTGAACTCGCCTTCTACAATTTTTGGTGTATTTTCAAAGTTACAACACTGCAGTAACTCAAATCTGTCAAGACTAGTTCGGCACTTAAACTATATAAATTCATCCTTCTCGCTACTAAGTTTATACAATCTTCAAGTATACTAAAGTAAAGTTCAAACACTTGAGAACTTACCTCGGATACTGTTGAACAATTTCAAAACGGCTATTCAATTATATTCGCCTTCCGCTATGCAAGATTGATTCCTTGAGCTCGTGAACTAAATCAACCAATTCAACAACTCAATTTACATTCGGCAATGTCATCACATACATAACAAAATTAGATTCATTTCTTAAACCATCCCGCAATTCACCTTCCAAGAACCTTGATTCACTTTAAGCTAAACCACTTCATGGTATACATTTACACATTCGCTAATATAAACAAGGTTAGCACTTAGCGAAATAATTTCTTTAACATTTTAAATTTCATTCGGTCTAATCTCCATATCAACTACTAATTCACAATGAGAATCAAATCCAAAATCAGCTACTATAATATATATCTAAATGCCATGTAGCTACTTAGTTGATTATCAATTATCACTTAATTCACATATTAACACATAACATCTCACATTAGCAATTCATTTGTATTATTGAATACAAGCTCAACATGCAACCTCATCCCTTTAGTTTTCCATTCAATAATCGAACACAAAGATCACATGCCTAACTCACTATCCAATCTTGATTTCTAACACAAATACTCTCCCTTAACCAAATGTCCATAACCAATTTGCAAAACATTTTCACTTCAACATAGCCGATTGTCATTAAGCAATTAAGCCACATCTATTCAATTTTACCAAGCTCAACTTATCTATAATCAACCTTCAATACTCTAAAGCATCAAAAACAACATAAAAAATACAACCATCCATGGTGAATGTCATCTTCATAAATTTACAAAAACATTTGCCATGAGCTAGCTTCTATACTTGATGACCACTCCAAATATACAAAGATTTTCAATGAAAGAGCATTAATCATACCTTAATCCCAAGAACCACCTTGGCGAACTTCCCTCTTCTTCCTCCTTCAATTCACGGCCAAGAAGAACCAACTTCTTCTTTTCTTTCTTTCTCAAGTCACGGCTAAAGGGGGAAGAACATGGATGAGACAACTTTTTTTTTTCTCATCACCCTTCCCATTCATTTCTTTATTACAAACCCTTTATTCTTTTCTTTCTCCCATAACCCACTAACACAACATGTTTCCAACATGTTTCACCCCATATCATTTTGTCCATCCTCATGCTCATGGCGGCCACTACTAGTTAGGGGGGGAAAATTGACATGCAAGTCCTCCTTTTTGACTACATGCACTATTAGATCCTTGTAGATTAGCCTATCACATTTCAAAAGTGTCACACAAGTCCTTTTGACTAAATTCACATGCAATTTACTAAATCGAAGCTTAAAAATTTTTGCACATTCATATTCACATATTTTAGACCATAAATATCACATTCAAATAATTTGGTGACTCGGTTTAGCGGTCCCGAAACCGCTTTCCGACTAGGGTCACTTTAGGGCTGTCACAAGTCACATGTGAGGGATCAAATCTATATCGGCGCAACATGGGCACATGAAATACATCGTGAATCTTTTCTAACTCAATCGGTAGAGCCAATCGATAAGCATAAGGCCCTATCCTTTTGGTATTCTCATACGGTCCTTTAAAATGATGACTCAACTTGCCTTTTCTACTGAATCTCAAAATCATTTTCCATGGAGATACTTTCAAGAATACTTTATCACTGACTTGATACTCAATTTCTTTCCTTTTCAAATCCGCATATGACTTTTCTCTCTCTGATGCCGCTTTCAAACAATCACAAATTACTTTCACCCTTTCTTCTGTTTCCTTAACCAAATCAATTCCATGAATCTTATTCTCCTTAAGTTTAGTCCAATACAAAGGTGTACGACATTTATGTCCATACAATGCCTTATAAGGCTCCATTTTCAAGCTCGACTGATAATTGTTGTTGTAGGCAAATTCAACCAAAGGTAAGTACTTCTCCCAACTACCTTGGAATTCAAGAACACAACATCTAAGCATATCTTCAAGTGTCTAAATTATTCTCTGGATTTTCCATCAGTCTGTGGGTGAAAAGCGGTACTAAAATTCAGCTTTGTACCCAAAGCTTCTTGTAACTTCTTCTAAAACCGTGAAGTGAAACTCCGATCTCTATCCAAAATGATCAATAAAGTACTCCATGAAGTCTCACAATCTTAGAAACATACAATTCAGCTAACTTATCAAGTGAATAATCAGTGCGTACCGGTATAAAATGAGCCAACTTAGTCAACTTGTCAACTACCACCCAAACAACATATTTCTTTCTTGGTGTCAATGGTAAACCTGTCACAAAATCCATGGTGATTCGGTCCCATTTCCATTCGGGAACAAAAATAGGCTGAAGTAAACCTGAAGGTACCTGGTGTTCAGCCTTTACTTGCTGACAATTCAAGCACCTCGATACAAATTCGAATATATCTCTTTTCATACCATTCCACCAGTATATTTTCTTTAAATCATTATACATTTTTGTACTTCCCGGGTGAACTGACATACACCCGTTATGAGCCTCATGCAAAATACTCTGAATCAACTTGGTATTCTTCAGGACACAAATTCTACCATGGAACCTCAAACAACCATTAGAGTCTTTCTAAAAATCTAGTTCACTGCTTGACTCACACTGAGTTTTCTTTGCTTGTAACTCTTTATCAGCTTTCTAAGCATCACAAATCTGTTGTAGAAAAGTTGATCTAGCTTTCAACTCTACTAGAATTACACCATCATTGGATAAGGTCAATCGTGTGTTCATAGCCCTCAAGGCAAATAAAGACTTCTTGCTCAGGGCATCGGTGACCACATTTGCCTTACTAGGGTGATAATCGATCACAAGCTCATAGTCTTTTAACAATTCTAGCCATCTTCGTTGCCTCAGATTCAAGTCATTTTGGGTCATCAGATACTTAAGACTTTTATGGTCTCTATAGACATGGCATTTTTCCCCAAATAGATAATGTCGCCAAATCTTCAAATAAAATATAGTGGCAGCCAGTTCTAGATCATGTGTCGAATAGTTCTTCTCATGGGGCTTCAGTTTTTGCGAAGCATAAGCTACTACCTTGCCTTCTTGCATAAGTATGCAGTCCAGTCCACTCAAAGATACATCACTGTAAATCACAAATTCTTTCCCTGATTCTGGTTGTACTAACATTGGTGCCTCGGTCAATAACATTTTCAATTTCTCAAAGCTCTGCTGACATCTTTCCGACCACTCAAACTTGACATCTTTTGTGATGTAATCTTGTCATAGGAGTGGCTATCATAGAGAATCCTTTCACAAAACATCTGTAGTAACTGGCCAAACCCAAAATCTTGGCAGTTTCCATTCGACAATAGCAGAAATCTTACTGGGATCAACTCGAATACCATCACCTGAAACAATGTGGCCTAAGAATCCGACCTCTCGAAGCCAAAACTCGCTTTTTTTGAACTTAGCATACAACTGTTTGTCCCTCAAAGTCTGCAAAATAGTTTTCAAGTGTTCGGCATGCTCTACCTCATATCTGGAATATATCAGAATATCATCGATGAATACCACAACAAACTTGTCCAAATATGGCTAAAATATTTGATTTATTAAATCCATAAACACGGTTGAAGAATTTGTTAATCCAAATGGCATAACAAGGAATTCATAGTGGCTATACCTCGTTCTAAAAGAAGTCTTAGGCACCACTGACTCTTTAACTCATAACTGGTAATATCCGAACCTCAAATCTATCTTAGAGAACCATGTCGCTCCTTTCAACTAATTGAACAGGTCATCAATCCTTAGGAGAGGATACTTATTTTTAATTTTCACCTTATTGAGTTGTCGGTAGTCCATGCATAGTCTCATGGAGCCATCCTTCTTTTTCACAAATAGTACAGGAGCACCCCACGTTGAAAAGCTTGGTCTCACAAAACCTTTATCGGTCAACTCTTGCAACTGTGACTTCAATTCTTTTAGCTCAGTCGGAGCCATCCTGTAGCTCAGTCGGAGCCATCCTGTATGGAGTAATAGAAATAGGTGTCGTCCCTGGCATTAACTCGATGCCAAACTCAACTTCTCTAATTGGAGGCAAACCTGGCAATTCCTCCGGAAATACATCTGCATGCTCAAATACAACTGGTATTGATTCAATTTTCACTTCGAATTCCTTTGTATTCAATATGTATGCCAAATAAGCTTCGTACCCTTTTCTCATGCATTTTTGACCAGACATTAAACTCATCTGTTTCAACCTAGAGAGTCTCACCATTATCACAGTTCAATTCAATAACATTCTATCTACAATTCACTATAGCATCATGAAATGTCAACAAATCCATACCCAGTATGACATCAAATTCATCAATCGACAACAACATCAAGTCGGCCGGAAAATAATGACATCTAATCACCAAAGAGCATCCCTTACATACTTTATCAACTATCACATGCTTTCCTAACAGATTCGACACCTTAATCATAAATTTGGTAGACTCAACAGGTATATTCATACTAGATACCAATTTGATACACACAAACGAATGAGTAGAGTCAGGGTCTATCAAAGCAATAACATTAGTATCATAGAGAGAGAAAATACCAGTGATCACATTAGGAGAAGTTGCATCTTCACGTGCGCTTATGGCATAGGCTCTAGCTGGAGCTCTAGCTTCAGACCTCACTGTCGTATCTCTTGTCACATTCTTGCTACCAGACCCATTCTCGACATTTCTCGAGGGTCTTCCCCAGAAGCTGTGCCACTCGGCCTTGAATTCTGAAATCTTTCTTTCTCTACCATTTCGGCGCAGTCTTTAATATAGTGGTCTTGAGAACCACACTTGAAACAAGATCCCTCACTCACCCTATAGGTGCCAAAATGCCATCTACCACATTGCTGGCAATCGGGTTTAGAAGGTTTAGCGTTACCCACACTTGCCACAGTTGTAGCCTGAGATCTAAAACCCGAATTCTACTTTCTACGACTCCTGTATGAATGTCCAGCTGATACATGTGAACAAGAGTACATCTCTCTAGATTTCTTAGACTGAGATGACAATGACTTACTCATATGCCTTTTTCTTGTATCTCTTGCCTCAGACGCAGCTTTCCTTGTTTCTCTGATCAATTCCTCAACTTTACAAGCTCGTTCAATGAGTATTACAAATTCCTTCAACTGAAGAATGCCCACTAATGTCTTAATATCCTTATTAAGTCCATCTTCAAATCTTCTACACATTTTAGCTTCGGAGTATACACACTCCCGAGCGTACTTACTGACTCTGACGAACTCTCTCATGTACTCATTAACTGTCATGCCCTGTTTCAAATCTAAAAATTTGTTACACTTTTGGTCGATGAACTGTTCACTAATGTAATTCTTCTAGAATTCCTCTTGAAAGAATTCCCCAAGTAACCCTCTTTGGAGGTACTACAGATATCAGCATTCTCTACTAGTGGTATACAACATCTCTCAATAAGGATATGGCACATTTTAAGCATTTCTCGGATGTACAGGATAATTCATCAAAAAACTGTATCGAATTCTCTAACCAGAACTCTACATTCTTAGGATCGTCGTTGGCATTTTCCCTCAATTCCTCAGTACTATGCTTCCAAATTTTATCAACAGGTATCCTAGAGAATCTCATAAGATCTATACCTTGAGGCATCACGGTGCAAGTTGGGGATTTGGAGGAGGTGGGGGAGATTGAGTGTTCGGGTTCATTCGAATGAACTCCGTATACCATGCATTCATCATGTGGAGAAAGGCTTCTCTGCCTCCTTCTCCTCTGATAACAATTTTGGGTCTACTTTCAGATGGCACAGCCCCTTCAGTGGGAGCAGACGCGTTACTTTAAACATCATCCGCCACCACTCTGTCGAGATCCATTTGCTAAATGACAACACATTTTAAAATCATCAAGATTCATCACACTAAAATAATATATGTATGGCATGTATAGCTAGACTCAAAAAAATGCCACACAGTTTGATAATCAACTAAACAGTAGCTTTGATACCATAAAATGTAACACCTTTTACCGGTGTCTGACACCGGGACAGGATATGAGGGATTACCGAACTTAAATATACATATACATGTAAAACCGGCTATAAAACGTCAACCAATTCAAAAATGTTCAAACACATGCATGTCATCCCTTATACGACCTACGAGGCCCAAACATACATAGGGGTTGGTTCGGGACTAAACCATGAACTTTCAAATAACTTTTGGCAACTTAACAAATTTTCTTATTTTAGGGAGTCACATGCCCGTGGGGGTAGGTTGTGTCTCTCACACAGCCAAGACATACGCCTGTGTCTTAGCCCGTGTGCTTACTACTGGGCATACTGACTTGTAAAACTAGGGTACAGTGGACACATGGCTATACAACATGTTCATAGGGCAAACCGTGTGTCACACATGGCCTAGACACATGCCCGTGTATCTACCCGTGTAGACAATTTAGAGGCTATTTTTCTAAGCCAATTGCCACCCTCACTCATCCATACACTCAAGTATATTTCATAGCATGCAACATGACATATTTAGACACTCAATAATTCAACAACATGGCACTTTCACTTCTTCGTAATGTCATCTTATTACAGATTCAATTAGTCACACCATTTGGTAGCATTCCACATCAACTTCATGCATAACCAACTTTGTTATCATAACTTCAAATTATACCTTCATGATTATAGTCATCTTAAGTCATTAAGTCATTCCTTATTTTCATGTACTTCATTCATACCCCTTCATATCCATCAAACAAACCACATAGCACGTCATCAACGCATTAACAAATGCATGTATTCATGAACAATTAGACACTCAATTATTCAACAACATGGCACTTTCACATCTTTGTAATGTCATCCTATTACATGTTCAATTAGTCACAACATTTGGTAGCATTCCACGTCAACTTCATGCATAACCAACTTTGTTATCATAACTTCAAATTATACCTTCATGATTATAGTCATCTTAAGTCATTAAGTCATTTCTTATTTTCATGTACTTAATTCATACCCATTCTTATCTATCAAACAAAACACATAGCAGATCATCAAGGCATTAACACATGCATGCATGAACAATTAGATTTACAACCCATAAATCAAATATAAGACATCTCACATGGCCATTACAAAATGAATCATCAACATCATAGGCCTTCACAATTTGACTCAAAATAGCATTGATCGCGTGATTCGTAACAAGTAATAAATATTTATAATGAAGATCAAACCTAGACTAACTATTATCATGACGAAAAGGCAAGCGCACCTATCAAACAATAGTATAGTAATGGCAAGACCAGGATATCGTACCTAAGTGAACCAAAAGTATTAGTAATAACTATCTTTTTATTATCTAGCCTAAGAATAAAAGGGTTTGTTTATTAAACTAATTATCTAAACTAATTAACTAATTTAATTAAAGGGAAGAGGGAATTTGGAAAAAAGACTTGAAGAGAAGCAATTAATAAAGACGACACCCAAGGAGGAATCCACCTAGATTTCACTTGTTATCTGACTCTGAACCGGACGATTTATTCACTTGACTTGTTCCGTAGAGATACCTAAGTTAAGTTGTCATCCCTATTCAAGACTAATAACATCTAATCCCTAGACTGAATAACTGAGACTTTTCTCTAATTAACACTCTAGGCTTTCATTAACTCGATCTATGGATCCCCTTATTAGGTTTCACCCTAATCCGGCAAAATCTCGTAACCCTATTTCTAGGTGTTCGATCAACTCTGCTTAATTATGCCAAATCTACTCTTAGGCAGGGTCTATTCCTCCTCTGCATAAGCACATCAAATCATGAATTAATACCCGGAATATTAACTCAAGCATGAGGAACACATAATTAAGAACAAATCAAGTATTTATCATACAGTTCAGATAATAATAACAAGATCCATCATAGGTTTTACCCCCCTTAGGTATCTAAGGGGTTTAGTTCATAATAAAATAAGAGTACATCTCAAAAGTATGAAAATAACAAAACATAAAGAAAACTCTAAAACCCCTGAAGGAATTCTGAGAGAGATCTTCAGTCTTGGAGTAGCTCTGGCTTTTGAGATGGATCGTGTAATAGCCCAAAATTGGGTCTAGTTGGAACAGAGGTTTCGGGACCACAAAATCTGAGATAGAAATAATTATTTTATGATTATTTTGAGGTCTATGATATGATTGCATGATTGTGTGAAATTTTCATGAAGAAATTCTATGCATAAATTGATCAATTTGAAGTTAGGAACTAAATTGAATAAGTTGCAAAACTTGCATTCTAGAAGTTTCTAGTATGAAATTGCTTTGAAATATTAATTAGGAGGTATTAAATAGCAATTTGACCAATTTCTAAGTGATGGACAAAAATTTGACATGGATGGAATTTTTGAAAGTTTAGTAAGGAAGGGCATTTTGGTCATTTGGTAATTAAAAGAAATAAAAAAGGAAAATAAAGCCAAAATTGACTCATCTTTTTCATGGAGGCTGAAATTAGCATGGGGGAAGCCATGGCTAGGGTTTTCAAGCTTTCTAAGCTCAATACTAAGTCCGTTCTAACCCCGTTTTTCAAGTTCTTTACGTTTTTGGAATCTCGGTAATTTGATTAAGCTTATTCTAGCAATAATTTAAGCTAGGGTTCATATTTGGAAAAATACCCATAGGTGAAATGTGTTTATTTTGTTGTTTTATGATAGAATATGAGGTTTTAAATTATGTTAGACAACTTGTGCTACTCGGTTTTGAGTGAAAACGAGTAAAAGGGCTTAATCGGTAAAAATACCTAATAGTCATAAGTATATGTTAGAGTGAGAATTTGATGTTGCCATAGAAGGGAAAAGTGATCAGCATGTCATAAAACATAAGAATAAGGGATGAAGTTTAATTCCTGAGCCTAGGGGCAAAAGTGTAAATATGCAAAAGTTTATGGGAAAAATTGTAATTTTGCCAAAGTTTGAGTTAAGGACTGTTTTGAATAGTACATTAATTAAATAAGTAAACTATGATGTTTTAGATCCCGAAAAATGAGATTTGAACCTAGAATGATAGAAAAATCAAAAATTGGGAAAGTTGGTAAAATGGCCGTTTTAGTATCGAGGTAAGTTCATATGTATAATAAGCATTAATTTATGCATGTTTCAATGTGAAATTGATATATTTATTATAATTTCGAGGTGTTGAAAGTATGTAAATTGGTATGATAATAATACTGACAATAATAATTGTAATTTATATTTGAAAGTTAAATTTAGTGAATTAATTGAATTATGTTAAATTAAATGATTATGGTGCCAAGTTTATGAATTGATTTAAAAATATGTCTATGGTACAAGAAGTGCATTGAATTGTTATACATAAATGTGATTTCTATGATTATGGATATTATGGGAAATTGTAAGTTCATATGATTTTTAATAAGGCAATGTGTAATTTAATGTTATTGCCTTGATATTAAATGAGATGTAAGTTTATATGTAAGTAATACATCAATATTACTTGTATTATGATATTTTATAATAATATTGGAAATATGTTTGTGGATAATTACTTGATTGGTGAAATTGTTGGAAAAGAGAGAGAAATCCCGGTTGAAAATTCGGAAAGATTGAATAATATAGATGGAACGTAGCTAGGTCACATGTATGGTGCTGAGTGCACATCATGTGTACAAGAGAGCTACAAGACATTATGATGTAGCTAGGTCGCATGGGTGATATTATGTGTACACCATGTAGACAAGAGAGCTACGGGATATATGTAGCTAGGTCGCATGCGTGGTTCCAGGTGAAGGACACCATGTAGACAAGAGAGCTACAAGATAAACTGGCTAGGTCGCATGCGTTGTTCCAGGTGAAGGACACCATGTAGACAAGATAGCTACGAGATAAATTGGCTAGGTCACATGGGTGGTACTGAGTGTTCACCATGTGTACAAGAGAGCCAAACTATATGATGGGTGGAGCTATGTACTGAAACCACCAAGTATCGAGAATTGATCCGAAGTGTTCAACGGGAGACTCTCTATGTATTGCTTTATGAGTTTTGTGATGAATAAGTGCAGGAACTTGGTTATGTGAATGATGTGTTCATTAAGTGACCAGGATGTGGTAAGGTTATAAACAAGTAAGTTATACATGAGGATGATTTTATGGTGACCTTGTGATCATGGGCCTATACTTGTGATGTATGAAATGTGGTGAAAATGATTTGTGATATGTATGTTAAAATGAGGTTAATACAAAGAAAGTGTGAAAGAGTGAATTAGCAATAAAACTGTTTTGGACAGTAGCACTGACGTGATTTTGAAAACTCACAAAAAATAGTAGAAATTGAATCAGAGACTGAATGAGATATCAAATTAATGATTAATGAGTATATTTTCATATAAAAGAAACAGAGAAAGAAAATGAGTTCTATATTTTGAGATATATATATTTTTGTGAGACTGGTTTAGAATGATTACATGATCCCCTGTTCTGACTTTGGAAAATCACAAAAATTTGGATAATAATAATTAGAGGCTTAAACTTATATTTGTAAAGTCCCTAATGAGTCTATTTTCAAGATAAATCAACAAGAACATTATCCGAGTTTTTTACTGTGAGATAATTAATTTTTATTGAAGGGAGGTCAAAACTATCAGAAAGTGAAATAGGGGAAATTTTAATGAATGAAATGTACTAATTGGATAAACCAAAAATTATGAAAATTTTATGGTGGAAAGATATGTGAGTGTAGTTTCAGTGGAAATTTACGGATCTTAATTTGGAGCTCTGTAGATCGAATTATAAATAAGTAAGTGACTATGACTCGTGTGGACAGTTTGATGTGAGCATTTATTAGTAAATTTTGAAATCGTACTTACAAGAATGCTATATACATTAAGGATGTGGAATGGAGAGGAGGAGGAGGAAAATAAATATATGTGGAATACATGGAAACTATGGTATATGAAATATTGATATAGTGAAATAAATGATATGTGTTTATAAGAAAACAGAAAGAGAATGATATGTATCATGACATGTATATATATATGACTAGTCTCAATGTAATGCTTGTTGGGTATGGAGTTGAATTGAAATGTTTCAGGCAAACATGTTATTCTGCGCATCTGAATTGTGGTATTTTATAAAGATATGATCTAGTTTTAATATGAATGCTTGATGATTAAGCTGAAGATATTTGGTAAGATCATAATCTTGGTATAAATGTATAAGTGGTACTATAATAAACAAGGTAAAATGAGTATGAGAGACACATGTATGATGACATAAAAATGCTATGTTTGTGGTTTAATTGATAATATTTAATCATTAAATGAATACCATGTTATATGCTTTTGATTTTGTATAAGTGTGTAAGAGATTAAGGTTGACCAAAGCTTGGAAAATAGCCTAGGTATATTCCACACAGGCAGAGACACGACCATGTGTCTCAGCCATGTATGGAACACGACTTTGGGACATGGGCGTGTGGAGCCTTAAAGCATGAAATTTCCAAGATTTTTATAAGTTCTCAGTTTAGTCTCGAACCCTTTCTAAAGTATGTTTTGGGCTTCGTAGACTCAAATAACGGACTATGTGTAAGTGAATGAACATTTTGAAATATGAATGAAATTTTATGGCCCGTATTTTAGTTTAATGTTTGTATGTTTGTCCGGTAATGTTTCGTACCTTATCCTGGCCTCGGGTACGGGTAAGGGTGTTACAGATCGTCTGGCTTCCTTCAAGTAATTCCCGGTGTGTGGTTCTGTGTTCTAGAAAAGTTCTGGAGAGCCCCCTTTCTAGGTCAAACTTAAGGTGTTTATATAGGCTTTTGATTAGCTTTCTTCCCCCCTAAGTATCTTTTTTTTTTTCGTGTAGAATACAACTCCTTAAAAAAGGGACACGCCCGTGTGCCACGGTCATATGACGTGGTGGCCAGACCGTGTGCGATCCGTTAAATTGCCATGGTCATGTGGGCTCAATGGCCAGGCCGTGTGAGTCGTGTAAACCTTGGTCGACACCCTCGAAAGGCACGGACTTGTGAGCTGCCCGTGTGGCAAGGCTTAGGCCATGTGGGTCTTCTCAATTTGGTCTGTTTTGTCCCTTTTATAGCTTGTTTTTGGCTCCTTTTGACTCTTGGTGCTCTCCTGGGTACAAAACATGAAATAACCAGATTAAAAGCACCAAAATCCACAAATCTAGTAGTAAACATCCATAAATATGCTAAGTATTTGGGGTAAAAACATGTATCATTTGGCGTTTATCAAATACCCCCACACTTAAGCATTTGCTTGTCCTCAAGCAAAATTCTCACTTACTGCTAGAATTCATTCTTTTCAATCACAATATCAGTATTGTTAATGTTACAAACTATTCCACGGAAAATTATGCAGTGAGAATTTAATTATAGGGGCATTAATGCCTCAAACAATCTAAATCGGATATTTCGATAATAAAATTATAGGTAAGCTCCTTCCTTTAAGTAATTAACTTTAGTCCTAAATACACAAGAGATAACATCCTCACTAAAGATTCACTCAAATCACTCAAAGTGTTTAAGGGTCAAGATTAAGTACTCGATTGTCTAACATGAAAAGTTATTACCATAGGCTTGCCTAAAAATCAAATCTCTACCACTTGTAAATGATATGATACACTAATCAAAAGGTCTTTGCATGGTTGTAATGGGGTTTAGGTTACAGGTATGGATACAGGTCGAAGAACAAGGGTTAGAATTGAGATAATTTCAATATGTTACCCCACTATCAAAAACTTAATTACTGAATCACAAACAAATAGCTATAACTATTTTACATGAGTTCATGACAACTTTAGCTTGCTAAGAATTACACACATTTTTTTTAAGAACAAATCAAGTTAATACAATACAGAAATTATACTTCATGATTCAGTAACAAAAAATGGTGAACATAGTGAGGTAACAATATTAAATTCAATCTCGATAAAAAGGGTCAAATTAAGTAAGAGGATTTCAACAATAATGGGTTAATGGGTTAATGATGAGGGTTAATCAAAGAAAAAGGTTAATAGGTTCAAAAGGGGTTCACTAAGGGTTTAATTATGTGGGAAGGCTTTTTATGGAGTAAATGGGTTAAATCCTAAGTGCCTTTATCATCTCAGTATATCAAATCATACGTGTGATCTCGACATGTATAATCGAAGCAAGTTCTAGAATAACAGTTCAATGTTGACACACTCAAACCACAAAAGAAGTGAGCAAGAAAGAAAGCTATATGCTCAAAAGGCTCAAAAATCTCACCAAAAATTCAGGTTTTTGATGTTAGTCCTGTATACTTAAGATTTCAAGATAATACTTCAATTTAGGAAAATAATCTAAAAATTTTAGTTCTCAAAATATCAACTTATCATGCTCGATTCTTTAATGTCCTATATTAAATAATCCTGCATAATTCCCATGGTCTAATTCATGACATACCAACAATAGTTATAGATCAATCAAAATTTATTCTATTAATATTATGAGAAAATCACTTAAGCACAAGACCAAATTCAGGGATTTGAGAATAATGCAAAAAGTTAGGTTCCATGTTCACCCCCCCACACTTAAGATGTACATTGCCCTCAATGTACAAAGATAGACTAGTCAACATAAAGAAAATCATAAGAGGGAAAGAGGTGAAACTCCCTATTAGAAGGATACAGAGCTTGATTCTGAGGCTAGAGTGTTTGGGGAAAATGGTACCGGCCACTGTTCTTGGCTAGATGAAGAAATTGGGTCGTTGAACATGGCGCTCGTTAGATATTGTTCCCTATTTGTTTTCTCATTGCGTAAAATATTCCTAGCAGCTTTGCTTGGAAGTTTGTAGAATCATGAAGAGCTTATTAAGAGTTGGTGTGGAAGAGAGTGTAGTGGAATTACTTGTTAGAAATACCAGAAAATGGAAAATAAAAATTTACTAATATAGATATGTCTTTCAAAATAAGAAAATTGAAATGAAAATAAAAAGAAAAAGAAAAAGAAAAATAAGAATAAAATAAATAAAATAAAAATAAATAAAAATAAAAATAAAATAGGAGGATTCAATGATCCTCGTCGATAAGGCCCTCAGGTGGTGGTGGTGGAGTTGCAATGTAGAAGTGCTGGCACAGCTGCTACATCATGGCCTGCATATCGTCCACTGTCGGTCCCGTCGCCGATCTCGCTCGTGGATCATATCGAACTACGTAGTGCAGTATTGCTTGAAGTGGGCGAGTCGGTCGGAAAGATGTGCCAATGAAGCAACCACAGGAACTGCTCGTTCCCTAGGTGGCGTGGTCGAAGGCTCCTTGTGATGTGGGGGAACATCATCAAGAATGTCCTCAAGATCCTCCTCATCAATGGCATGCGAGAGACGGTACTGAGGAGGATCAGTCCCACGTCGGCACTCGACCATCTGCATTTGTAACATAGTCGTGATGCCCTATGGGGACATCTGACCTATCAATGTAAGCACTGATGACTGGACCGCGGTGTTAAGGAGGCCGAAGTGTCTGGCAAGGCTCGTCACGTAGGGGCCGATGGAGATCACTCCCTTCCTATGCCGCTCGGTCTGATGGTGAATGGTGAAAGCAATGAAGTAAGCCAAGTCAGTCACGTGTGCATTCGCCATGCACCATAAATAGTAGGCGTCATGGGTGGTGACGACGCCAGTGCTCTCTCTCCTCCCGGTCAATGTGTATGCCAAGATGGCATGGAGGTAGCGTAGGGAAGGAGTGAGGGCTGAGGCCTTCCAGCGGCTGAGGTCGTAGGTGGAAGAGAGTGGTGCCAAAGCCTTCCAGCATAAGGAGGGGGAGATGTGGAGATTACGTTGTAGTGCATTTATGTCCTCCTCCTCCATAAATTCATAAGTGTAGAGTCCCAGAGCAACTCCAAACTCTGGGACACTCATCACATGAACTAGACGGCCTAATTGGAAGTGAATGTTGCCTGGGTCGTCATTGTTCGTCATCACCACCTGTAAATGAAAAGTAGAGCATAGTTCTAGAGTTAGCTCTAAATACGTGGGCTCGGTAATAGCGAAGAACCGTTCCCATGGGTCTGTGGATAGGAGGGCGTGGATGGCATCAGCGAGCTGGACTTGCTCTACGGTAGCCCAATCGATGCAGCGACTTGTGGTGATGGGTCGTACGCGTAGTATTTGAAATATCTCCTCTTGCGAAGCTTGTGGAAATTCAAGGAACGGGTGCCGAACTTCGGCTGTAGCTCATACCGAGGAAGAACCCGGTCCCCTACGTCTTTTTGAGGAAAGGATCGCGGCCTTCTTGCCCCTTGATGATGACATAATATACTTAAAAATATATGAGCATTGATAGAATCCAAGATACATTAGCAGTTAAGCAAGAGGCCCAAAAACTAGTATATGTTATTTAGTGTTTTAAACAAGTCAAATATAGAAAATTCTAAAGAAATTTCATAACTTTTCTAAAACATATTTTTAGTAGTAACAATATTTATGTAAAGCATGAAAAATACTAATGTAACAACACAAATTGGAAAAACAAGGTTAGGCAAGTGAATCAAGGGCTGTTATAAGGAGGTGCTCGGGTGTGTGATGGCAAGCACGGGCGTGTGACGCAGAGAGGAAATCGTGTGGTGGGAAAATAGAGGGTATAGGGAGGGAAAGATGGGGATTAATGCAAGTGGAGTGACTTTGAGGGTGGCTTGGGTGTTGGAGAAGTGAGAATCTAGGGAATGGTGGCCGAAATAGGAAGTAAGGGTTGGGGGAGGGTAGATTTCGGCTAGGGTTTTGAAAGGAGGAAGAAGATGAACTGTGGTTTGTTTATATAGGGGAGGGGTACGCGGCCTATGGCCACGCCCTTGTGATATGAGGGTAGCCTGTGTTTTTCGAATTTTTCAAATGTGGTCGTGCCCGACTACCTTCACATGCCTGTGTGTCTTGGGCATGTGTGGCACACGGCCATGTCGCACGGCCGTGCCTAGCTTTGTTCACTTCTCCCATTCCCGCGTTTTATGGTAGCACGCCCGTGTATTGTTGTCTACGATTTAATGGCACGGGCGTATCGCACACCCGTGTTGAAGAAATAGAATCGAGCTTTGTTCCTAGAATGCTCGTGGTTTTCTATCCCACGCCCGAGTTTTTCCTATCAAGTTCACCCATAGCCATGTCGCAATGCCGTAGGGATTTATCGCACCTCATGTTTTAGGGAAATCATGTCCTGCTTCAACACGGCCATCTCGCACGGCCGTGTCTCTTCCCCTGTTTGGCGACTGCTTTAGGCACGACTGTGTTCCTGGCCGTGTGTGCTTGAAAACTGTGCAATTCAAAGATTAAGTTAATGATTCAAAGTGTTAGAAATTAAAAAATAAAGAAATCAAAATATGTTAGTGCTCGGGTTGCCTCCCAAGAAGCTCTTATTTATAGTCTAAGCTTGACTTACCTCTCCGTTGAATGATCATGGTGGTTTGAGGAGTTCATACTCCTCATTCCTATTGTCAGTTTTAAAATAAAGTTTTAAACGGGTGTTGTTTACCTTAAAAGTGCCGAACTTGGGATGACTCACCTCCACTGTACCAAATAGAAAACTACTGAGTACCGTAAGAGGGATTTCCTCATTTGGTGTGGTAGTGACAATGTGAGGATCAACGACATCTAGTAAGACTGTATCGCTAACCTGAAGTTGATTAGGAAAGGTATTGGGCTTGTTTTTGCATAGTTTCGGTTTATCATGTGTTCTCGGTTTGTGTTCTCGCCATTCGTCTAGCTCCTCTATCTATAGTCTTCGTTCTTCATGGACGTCTTTGTTCTCTTCATGATAGTAGCGCACTGTCTCTGTTGTCTTTGTTCGAGGAGGTTCCTGCAAGGACGATTGAGTATTAGTTTTATCATCGACAGTTTTTGTAGCATTATCCTGAGTCTTAGGGGTTTTGACTGAGTCACGTGCTTGGAGTGTTACCGCGTCGTCACCTGCACGAAGTGTTAGCTCCCCTGTGCCTACATTAATAATGGTTCTGGTAGTTGCTAAAAAGGGTCGTCCTAAAATTAAAGGTACCTCGTTATCCTCATCCATATCTAAGACGACAAAGTCTACTGGGTAAATAAATTTATCAATTTTAACAAGAACATCTTCAATAATACCCTTAGGAAATCTAACTATTTTGTCAGCCAATTGTATGCTCATCCTAGCCTGTTTGGGTTTACCAAGACCTAGTCATTTAAACATTTTATAGGGCATAACATTTATACTTGCCTCTAAATTAGCTAAAGCATTATTCACAGTAGACTACCAATTAGGCAAGGAATTGTAAAACTCCCTGGATCTTGAAATTTGTTAGGTAGCTTATTCTTTAGAATAGCTGAGCAGATTGCATTGAGTTCCGCATGCGATGTAGTGTCTAATTTCCTTTTATTGCTCAGAAGTTCCATTAAGAATTTTGCTGAGTTGGGCATCTGTGAAAGAACTTTAATAAAGGGTAAGTTAATATGTAATTTCTTTAAGAGTTTGATAAACTTACCGAATTGTTCTTCTGTTCTGTCTTTCGTCATCACTTTAGGATACGGCACACGAGGTTCATGATTCATACTTACCTGTTTGGGATCATTCTTGTTTACCTCTTCTCATCCTTTGTTCATCGCATTGTTTTGCTGTATTTCTGGCTCGGGTGTAATGAATCCTTCCTTATCTTGAGTACTAATTGCATTGAGGTGTTCCCTCGGATTAGGTTTCGTATTACTTGGTAGGCTACCTTGTGGTCGTTCGGAGATTAGTTTGGACAGCTGGCCTATCTAAGTTTCGAGTCCTTGTATCGATGCTTGTTGATTTTTAAGTGCAGTCTCGGTATTTTGAAAATGGGTTTTTAATACCGAGATGAATTTAGAGAGTATCTCTTCAAGGTTCGGCTTCTTCTCTTGTTGATAAGGTGGCTGTTGAAAACCCTGAGGATTATGTGGCTTTTGATTCCCTTAACCTCCCCAGGAAATATTT
The DNA here is from genome assembly GCF_025698485.1 of Gossypium arboreum. Taxonomy (NCBI): domain Eukaryota; kingdom Viridiplantae; phylum Streptophyta; class Magnoliopsida; order Malvales; family Malvaceae; genus Gossypium; species Gossypium arboreum. The sequence goes on along the minus strand of NC_069070.1, from coordinate 80,378,084 downwards.
GGGTGGTTCCTCCAACCTACATTATAGGTATTACTGTATGGGTTATTTTGAGGTCTAAAGTTATTGTTACCCATATAGTTGACTTGTTCCTCTTCGGTTGTGGGATTGAAGGATTGATATTCTGTATGCACACCTCCTCCGTTTGAGTCACACCTCATTACTGGATGTACCTACGCAGAACCAAGAATACTATCAATCTTTTTATTGAGAAGTTATACCTGATTAGAGAGCATGGTGACTGAATCGATGTTATAAACACCGGCTATTTTTGTTGGCTTAGTCCTCATGACTTGCCACTGATAGTTGTTCAGTGACATCTCTTCTATGAATTCGTAGGCATCTTTCGATGTTTTATTGTTGATGGTTCCGCCAGTAGCTGCGTCAATCATTTGTCTTGTCGAGGGATTCACACCATTGTAGAACGTTTGAACTTGTAGCCAAAGCGGTAACCCATGGTGAGGACACCTTCTCAGTAAGTCCTTGCATCTCTCCTATGCATCATAAAGTGTTTCTAAATCCATCTGCACAAAAGAAGAGATATCATTAAGCAATTTAGCTGTTTTAGCCAGCGGAGAATATTTTAGTAAAAATTTCTCGGTCATTTGTTCCCAAGTAGTGATAGACCCTCGTGGTAATGAGTTCAACCACTGTTTAGCTTTGTTTCTCAGTGAAAAGGGAAATAACTGAAGACGAATGGTATCATCAGAAAAGCCATTGATTTTGAATGTATCGCAAAATTCAAGAAAATTTGCCAAGTGCGTGTTGGGATCCTCATCCTGCAAACCCTCAAACTGAACAAACTGTTGTATCATTTGAATTATGTTAGGTTTTAGTTCGAAATTATTCGCAGCAATAGCAGGTCTAACTATACTAGACTCAGTTCTTGTTAAAGAAGGTTTAGCATAATCATACATAGTACGCGGAGCAGGATTTGGATTAGCTGCAATTGCAGGAGGCAGCTGATCGCCTGGATTTTTGGCCATCTCTTCGATTGGGGTTTGAGTATCGTCTTCTCGCTCGTTCTCCCTGTACCGTAAGCTACGCCTTATTTCTCTTTGATTTTTTTGAATTGTACAACTGATTTCTTCGTCAAAAAGTAATGGTCCTGATGGGTTTCTTTTAGTCATAAACTATAAAAACCTGTGAAGAGAAAGAAAAAGTAAGTAAAACAAAATAAAATTGCAAGAAAAATAAATGGCTAAAGTAATAAAAATTTAGTGTTCCTAATATTTCAGTTCCCTGGCAAAGGCGCGAAAAACTTGATCGCGTGATTCTTAACAAGTAATTAATATTTATAATGAAGATCAAACCTAGACTAACTATTATCACGACGAAAAGGCAAGCGCACCTATCGAACAATAGTATAGTAATGGCAAGACCGGGATATCATACCCAAGGGAACCAAAAGTACTAGTAATAACTATTTTTTTATTATCTAGCCTAAGAATAAAAGGGTTTGTTTATTAAACTAATTATCTAAACTAATTAACTAATTTAATTAAAGGGAAGAGGGAATTTGGAAAAAAGACTTGAAGAGAAGCAATTAATAAAGACGACACCCAAGGAGGAATCCACCTAGATTTCACTTATTATCTGACTCTGAACCGGACGATTTATTCACTTGACTTGTTCCTTAGAGATCCCTAAGTTAAGTTGTTATCCCTATTCAAGACTAATAACATCTAATCCCTAGACTGAATAACTGAGACTTTTCTCTAATTAACACTCTAGGCTTTCATTAACTTGATCTATGGATCCCCTTATTAGGTTTCACCCTAATCCGGCAAAATCTCGTAACCTTATTTCTAGGTGTTCGATCAACTCTGCTTAATTATGCCAAATCTACTCTTAGGCAGGGTCTATTCCTCCTCTGCATAAGCACATCAAATCATGAATTAATAACCGGAATATTAACTCAAGCATGAGGAACACATAATTAAGAACAAATCAAGTATTTATCATACAGTTCAGATAATAATAACAAGATCCATCATAGGTTTTACCCCCCTTAGGTATCTAAGGGGTTTAGTTCATAATAAAATAAGAGTACATCTCAAAAGTATGAAAATAACAAAACATAAAGAAAACTCTAAAACCCCTGAAGGAATTCTGAGAGAGATCTTCAGTCTCGGAGTAGCTCCAGCTTTTGAGATGGATCGTCTGCCTTCCTTCAAGTAATTCTCGGCGTGTGGTTCTGTTCTCCAGAAAAGTTCTGGAGAGCCCCCTTTCTAGGTCAAACTTAGGGCGTTTACATAGGCTTTTGATTGGCTTTCTTCCCCCTAAGTATCTTTTTTTTTCTGTGTAGAATACAACTCCTTGAAAAAGGGACACGCCTGTGTGCCACGGCCGTTTGACGTGGTTGCCAGGTCGTGTACAATCCATTAAATTGCCACTACCGTGTGAGTCGTGTAAACCTTGGTCGACACCCTCAAAAGGCACGGGCGTGTGAGCTTCCCGTGTGGCAAGGCTTAGGCCATGTGGGTCTTCTTGATTTGGTCTGTTTTGTCCCTTTTTTAGCTTGTTTTTGGCTCGTTTTTAACTTTTGGTGCTCTCCTAGGTACAAAACATGAAATAACCAGATTAAAAGCACCAAAATCCACAAATCTAGTAGTAAACATCTATAAATATGCTAAGTATTTTAGGTAAAAACATGTATCATTTGGCGTTTATCAAGCATGGCACATATCACAAAATACCCAGGTCCCCTATAATGCCATACTCAAGTTATCAAACTCACTATACCCAATGTTCTTTTGATAGTGTGATCGAATACTCCGATAGCTTTCAATCCCCGAGCTAACTTAAGGGAACTACAAATGAGGGAAAAGAAAAGGGGTAAGCATTAAAGCTTAGTAAATCCATATGCAAATAATATGCAATGATAGTAAGCAATTATCATACAAGGACATAATAACATAACCATAAAGATTATTCATCACTCAAACCTTTTTGACTTACTTATTATATGTACATATATACCTTCCCATCACAAATCATTCTTTATCAATCCATTATTCATGGGTTTAACGTACATACCTATATTTACTCGTAGTATTTCATATAACCATACCTCATTAACATGCCCTCCTCGGGACTTTAATCCCATCCATTGTGTTTCTCGTTGAACACTCGAAATACTATTAGATACGCGGAATAACTTGGTCATAAGTGCCACATATACATCCGTAGCCAAAGCTACCTCATAACATGTAACACTCGCAATGGACCTACTCACTGGCCTGCTCATAAAAACTATCAATCAAGGTGTCACTACACGGGCTACTCATACAAGTTGTCAGGTATCTGACCCACTCAAGGATTACCTAGCCACGGATAGGACACACAAGACCACTGGCCGGAACCCAATTACATGTATCGCATCCATTATGAGCTCAGACCAACTCAACGAGCTTGAATGCCACATATGTAACACCCCACACCTGAACCCTATACCGGGGCAGAATACAAGGTGTTACCTAACTGGGTCACATACATTCACATGTTTCTTAGTCATCAAAATTTGGTCAAATTGAAAACTCCATAATAAAGGCCTACTAGGCTCTAAACATTCATTTATGACCATTCGGGAATGATTTGGGTCACACCACGAACCCTGAAAAATGTTACTAGTCACAGGGACACACACCCGTGTGGGAGGGGCAACAGGCCCGTGTGACCAATTCGACATGGTCGTGCTGTTGGCCCTTGTGACTCACACGACCTAAGTAATACAAGGACACGCCCGTGTCCCTCACACGTGTGGAATTAATTTTAAATTCACACCTCCAGGGATTTTCACACGGCCTGGCACATGCTCGTGTCCCTGGTTCGTGTCCTTCACACGGCCATGACACACTAGTGTCCTAGCCCGTGTGCAAAAACCTGGACATTGTGTTTCTGATGTCAGCAATTCTTATGGGTCACACGGCCAAGGCACACACCCGTGTCCTAGGCCGTGCTTTTCACACGACTGAGACACATGGCCATGTCTCTGCCTTTGCGTTTACTACCATGCATACTGACTTGCAAATTTTACTTACAGGGGACACACGGCCGGATCACAAGCCCGTGTAGCGGACCGAGTGCCTACCCGTGCAGACACGTCCTAGACACACGTCCGTATGCCTACCCGTGCGGACAAAATAAGGCTATTTACCAAGCCTCTTAGCCACCCTTATTTACATAACCTACATAAAAGCAATCTATACCAAACAAGGGCACATCACATAGCCAAACTGACCACGATGGACAACATAATATTTGTACGTTTTACTCATCCATGAAAATAATATCTTCTATATAAATATCAAAATGAGAATTGATCATTATCCATGGCCTTATACAAAATAAATGTATTTATCCCAAGCCAACACATTTGGCTATTTCTCAATGACACAAAACATTAAATTCTAGCCCTATACATGCCATACACAAAAATAAGAAATATAACTATACGGAGTGCTTCAAATGATAGTGTGATCGTAGCCTCCGATGTCTGTTGATCCTCAAGCTATTTAGGTGACACTATAAGAAAATGGAGAAGAAAGGGAGTAAGCATAAAGCTTAGTAAGAAATATGCAAACACATAACAACAACTATATCATTCATCAACATGCTCTTGATATAAATAGGCATAAACGCAACTTACTCATCACAATCCAATACTCATCATATAATATATATTGAACTCATGTCTCACATAGACTGAATAGGTACCTGTATCACTCACAAAACGGTTATACTTTTCTCTTGATTTTTAACCATAACTCTTACCGTTGAACCATTCGAAAGACTACCAGATATTCAATGAGCCTTAACAAGGGGTAGAATGCCAATGCCATGTCCCGGACATGGTCTTACACTAGCTCAACTCATAGTCAATGCATGTCCCAAACATGTCTTACACTGGCTTACATCTCGAGGCTGATGCATGTCCCAAACATGTCATACACTAGCTCTCGTCTCAATGCCGATGCCATGTCCCGAACATGTCTTACACTAGCTCACAATAACCCATACGTCATGGCATGAATATCCGATTTATTTCTTATGGTTCAAACAGGAATTCTACTAGCTAAATTATCATCATGCATTCTCATTTCCAAAATCAAGTAATTCATACTAAATTGACTCATCACATATAATGACAATGTAGTTGTATTATTTGCATACAACTTACCTCGGTTACAAAATATGGTGTCTAATCGGTCTAATCAATTTGCTTGGTCTTCCCCCAGTTTAAGTTTGGAGTTTGAAATTCTTGATCTATAATAACAAAAATTTACAAACTTAATCTCTTTATCGATCTAGGCCCTCAACAATCTATACTTGGGCAAAATGACCTTTTTGCCCCTAGACTTTTGCAAAATGACCATTTTACCCCGAGGTCTGAAAATAGATTTTTATTGACTTTCCTCATATCGAAAGCCTAGCCGAACCCCTTTTTCTTTTACAGAAAATCCAAAATTTCCACTATCTCACACATTTATCATCAAATTTTTAACTTAATCAAAATAGTCCTCATTAGGGTTTTCATGAGAAATCCTTTCACAAAAGTTGTTTATTACACATCTAATACTCATATTCTTCCATAAAATTTTAGAAAATTACACATGTGATTTCATGGAAAAACCCTAAACTCTCAACCATTTTGCAAAATAGTCCCCTTTATAGAAAGTTTATGCTTCAAGGGGCCCAAAAATGAAAAAATTATCAACAAAAAGTATGTAAATCACTTGCTTGCAAGAGGAAAAGTTGCTGAAATTTTTTAAGCTCAAAACCCTTAAAAATGGATGAAAAATTGGCTGTAGTGAAGAATATGAGAATGTGATATCATTTTTTTCTTATTTTATTTCTATTTTTTGTCAAATTAGCGACCAAACCCACCAAACTTGGACTTTTTTGACCAAATTGTCTCCTATGGCCGGCCATGCACTATCATAGGGTCTAATTGTCTTTTAAAGACCCCCAATTTAGGTTCTCTAGATATTTGGCACCTTTAGCTATTAAAATAGGACTTTTGCACTCTATGCGATTTAGTTCTTTTGTGAAATTAAGCCCTCAAACGCTAAAATTACTTCCCCAAAATTTTCATACACCCTTATAATCAGGCTATAACCCAAAAACAATTAATAAAATAATTTTCCTAACTTCGAAGTTGTGGTCTCAAAACCACTGTTTCGACTAAACCCAAAATCGGGTTGTTACATTTCTCCCTCCTTAAGGATTTTCATCCCCAAAAATCTTACCGGTGAATAAGTTCGGGTATTGATCTCTCATAGTCTCCTCGGGTTCCCATGCGGCTTCCTCAGCTCCATGTATATGCCATAAAACTTTCACGAGTGCTATACTCTTATTCCTTAATTGTTTGACTTCCTGAGCCAAAATCTTGACCGGCTCTTCACCATAAGTCATGTCCATATGAATTTCAACCTCTGTTGGCGCAATCACATGCGAAGGGTCTGATCTATATTGGCATAGCATGGACACCTGAAACACATCATGAATCTTTTCCAATTCTAGTGGCAAAGCCAATCGATAGGCAACCGACCCTACTCTCTCGGTAACCTCGTAAGGTCCTATGAAACAAGGACTCAACTTGCCTCTTCTACCAAATCTGAGAACTTTTCTCCATGGGGATACTTTCAAAAACACTCGGTCACCAACTTGAAATTCAATCTCTTTCCATTTTAAGTCCACGTAAGATTTCTGTCTATCCGATGCACCCTTTGTGGAATCATGAATCACTTTAACCTTTTATTTAGTCTCTCTAACTAAGTTGACCCCGTGAATCTGATTCTCTCTCAGCTCGATCCAATATAAAGACATTTGGGACTTACACGGCATTTAGGACTTACCCGGCGTTCGGGACTTACACCCATACAAAGCCTCAGAGGGTGCCATCTTCACACTTGACTGATAATTATTGTTGTAGGCAAATTCAACTAATGGTAAGTACCTTTCTCAACTACCTTGAAACTCGAGAACACAACAACGTAACATGTCTTCTAGAATCTGAATAACTTTTTTTGACTGACTATTGGTTTGCGGGTGAAATGCCGCACTAAAATTTAGTTTAGTTCCCAATGCCTCTTGTAACTTATTCTAGAACCTCAAGGTAAACCTCGGGTCTCTATCTAAAATAATTGACAGAGGCACTCCATGAAGCCTTACAATCTCAGAAACGTACAAGTCAGCCAGCTTCTCAAGGGAGTAGTTGGTACGTCCTGGTATAAAATGTGCTAACTTTGTTAGCCTATCCACAATAACCCTAACAACATCCTTTTCTTCGGGGTTATTGACAATCCCGTCACAAAATCTATAGTAATCTGATCCCACTTCCACTCAGGGATCATGATAGGATGAAGTAGACCTGAAGGTACTTGGTGCTCGGCTTTCACTTGCTGACACACAAGACACTTGGAATTGAACTCTGAAATGTCTCTTTTCATTCCCGACCACCAGTACATTTTCTTTAGGTCGTTGTACATTTTTACACTACATGGGTGGATTGACAAACAACCACTATGTGCCTCTCGTAGAATCTTCTGAATAAGCTCATTGTCCTTGGGTACACAAATTCTATCTTTGAACATTATACATCCATCGGTATCAATACAAAATTCAAATTCATTTCCCGTCTCACACTGAGACATCTTAGCTTGCAACTCCTTATAACCTTTCTGAGCTTCACAGACCTCTTGTAGAAATGTCGGTCTAGCTCTCAACTCTGCTAGAACCGACCCATCATTAGACACAGTCAACTGAGTATTCATGGCCCTTAAGGCGAACAATGACTTTCTACTCAAAGCGTCGGTGACTACATTTGCCTTTCCCGGGTGATAGTCAATTATCAACTCATAATCCTTTATTAGCTCTAGCCACCTTTGTTGCCGTAGATTAAATTCCATATGAGTCATCAAATACCTGAGACTTTTATGATCGATAAATATTCGACATTTCTTGCCATACAAATGCTGTCTCCAAATTTTCAACGTGAACACGATGGCGACCAACTCTAAATTGTGTGTCGAGTAGTTTTTCTCATGTGACTTCAACTGTATAGAAGCGTAAGCTATAACCTTACCTTTTTGCACAAGCACACACCCAAATCATCCAAAGAGGCATCGTTATATATGACAAATTCTTTTCCCAACTCTGGTTTCACTAACACTGGTGCTTCTGTCAACAAAGCCTTTAATTTCTCGAAACTCTGTGGGCACTTTTCTGTCCATTCGAACTTAACATCTTTTTGTAGAAGCCTTGTCATTGGAGTAGCTATCATGGAGAATATGTTTACAAACTGTCTATAGTATCCGGCCAAACCCAAAAAGCTTCAAACCTTTGTCACATTCCTCGGCGGTTTCCACTTAACAATAGCTGAGATCTTGCTTGGGTCAACTCTAATCCCCTCTCCTAACACGATGTGTCCTAAAAATCCAACCTCTTTAAGCCAAAATTGTAACACCTTCTACCCATATCCGTTGCTGGAATAGGGTACGAGGCATTACCAGAGTTTACTGAGCATTTTCAGATAATTTTGAATAATTTATTATTCATATTCTGAAAATAATCATAATGTCCCTCTATTGGACCCTTAAAGCCCAAAACATACATTTAAAAATTAAACTCAAATTCATGTCACATAAATGTATAATTTAAACATTCAATAACTCAATTCAAGTTGCACGAACTTACTTCATTGCTTATTCGTATTTATAGTTTTACTAATCCGAAAACTTTTTCTTTTTCACTTTCAAGTCTCATATTTGAGCCACCCGGAGCTTTATAAATAAATTTGATCATCATTTTTATTTATTTCATATTCTAATACATTCAATTAATCTCTAGGCGAAATTACCATTTTACCCCTAAACTTTTGATTAATGACGATTTCATCCTTAGACAAAGAAAAATAAATTTCTTGTAATTAAATCCTTATTTCGAACCTAATTATTCTTATATATATTGATAAAAACCCATAAATTCTATAAAATAACAAAATTTTCCACAATTTCAACACTTTTTAATTTAATCCCCAAAACATGTTTTCACTCGATCTTGATCTAAATTAATAGTTTCATTCAATTTTATAATTTAAATAATAAAACAATTCATTTCCTTCATTTTGGTCATTTTTGACATTTTTACAAAATTGCCCCTACAGTTTTTTTTCTTTTATTCAATTTAGCCCCTGAGTTTAAAACATACAAATTATCCATTTTAAATGTAAACCTATTACGGGTGGCAACAAACAACAGTATGTATGTTACCCGGATGAAATATGAAATACTTCTCTAAATTTTTCATCCCATTTGCTTCTGTTCGTTTGGTTACAACTCCTAAGTCTTTGAATCTGAAACTTACTTCATACTTCATCCGGAATTATTACCTTGTTGCTCTAACTTCAACAATAGCTTCAAATTTCATCCGGAATAATTACTTTGTTGCTCTAGCTTTAACAAGAGCTTCATATTTTATCCAGATAACATAGTTATGTTTTTTTTCCTGTGTGAAAACCCCAACAAAACCCTTGCTAGCTAAAAATTCATATGTTTATTTTCCTCCTCCTCCTCTCCATTCCACATCTTAAATGTATATAGCATTCTTATAAGTAACATTATCTATGATCTCACTATTTACTTATAAAATTATTTAAAGCTGTCCATTCGTGTCATAGTCACTAAATTATTGTTAATTTGAGCTACAGAGATCTAAATTAAGATCCGTAAATTTTCCCTGAAACTTAACTCAAATATCTTTCCACCATAAAATTTTCAGAATTTTTGGTTTAGCCAATTAGTACATTTTAATCATTACAGTTTCCCCTTTTTCACTATCCGACAGTTCTGACCTCTCTTCCCTTAAAATTAATTGTCTCACAGTATAGAACTCGGATAATATTTTTGTTGGTTTATCTTGAAAATAGACTCATTAAGGATTCTAAAAATATAATTTTGAGCCTCTAATTATTTTTCCCCAAATTTTTCTAATTTTCCAAAGTCAGAACAGGGGAACCCGAATTCATTCTGACCTTGTCCACAAAATTTATTATATCTCATAACTTACAATTCAATTGCTTACACCATTTCTTCTATAAGAAACTAGACTCAATAACCGTTAATTAAATATTTTTTTCATCCTTTGATTCAAGTTCTACAATTTATGGTGATTTTTCAAAGTTAACCTACTGCTGCTGTCCAAAACTGTTTTAGTTCAAGATGTTTATTACCATTTTTCCTCTAAATTTCACTAGTCATACAATTCAGTCCTTGCTCAATTAACCCATCACTTAAGCTAATTTTTCTCAATTAACATTTTATTCCATCATTCTAAACTATTACACAACCTTTAAAAATCAAAATTTCAACACTAAACTTTAATTCACAACTTTTTCACAATTAGGTTCTAAAATCATTTATTATTGAAATTACTTGATAAAATCATCAAACAACAAAGTAAAAGCTTCAAATCTATTTTAGTTCATCATAAACAACCAACACTTATCAATGGTAGCTTTCAATTTTGTCCATAAAATCAAAAACTAATGAATTACACACTTGGACGTAATTGTAAAAGTCACAAAAACATAAAAATCTCAAAGAAAAGGGCAAGAATTGAACTCACATATGTCAAACTATGAAAAATAGCAACTTTCAGACTTCCCATGGCATTTTTGCTGAAGAAGAATGATGATATCTCTAGATTTTTCAATTTTGTATTGTTTTATAAGCTTAATTTGCAAAATTTCCAATTTTGCCCCTTGTTCACACTTGATTTTTATTTTTCCTGGACACATATGCCGTCCAGCCCAATAATGGATGTTAATTGCCTATTTAGTCCTCCTTTAATTATTACTAGAGCTATTTAATCACATTTCATAATTTTGTACTTAATTCAATTTAGTCCTTTTTACCCAATTGACTACCAAAACCTTAAAATTTCTTGACGAAACTTTAATACTGACTTACTAACACTCCATAAATATTTCTAAAAATATTTATAGCTCGGTTTATGAATTTGAGGTCTCGATACCTCGTTTTCAACATAATTTACCTGATTAATTCTTTTAAAATCGCAAAATTCACTAATTCAAAAATTCTTTTAAATTCGCGCTTGGCCCAAAATTATTATTTATTAAAATTTCTAAACTTACTCATTGGATTTTGTAATCTCGAATCACTGTTTTCCGATACCACTGAAAAATTTGGCTGTTACAACTCTTCCCCCCTTTAGGGATTTTCATCCTCGAAAATCTTACCAGAAGAAGTTGCTTTCAACACTCATGAAAAACTTCCATAGAGTTTCTCAGAATTACAACCGAATTAATCTCGAACATCTCTTCCTAATAACCTTTAGACTGTAGCACACAATGTCGGAGCATATCATCAAGATCTCACTTATTCCCTCATAATTACAACTCTGGTAAGGGGGTGAGGTCGTAAAGCCTCTAACTTAACTCTCATAACTACACATATATGACTTGACATTCATACATAACATCATCGTTTTCACATAATTCACTTCAAGCAAAATTTATACACTTATATAGTCAATCAATATTTTCTACCATCTACAATTTCAAACGATGAATTCACTTAGTTTAGCTCAATATCAACAATTAATCAATTTCAATCTTTTAAGTCCATTTATCACTTACCTTTCTTAATCAATTTAGGGAACCATTTCAGAATTGAGTACTTCGTTTTCATCATGCCATAGTAAAACTATGATCTTGCACATAGTCACATATCACACACCGAAGCCATAGCCCAGCCATGGTCTTACACGGATCACATATCACACTGATGCCATATCCTAATATGGTCTTATACGGATCACATATCACACTGATGCCATATCCTAATATGGTCTTATACGGAAGCACGTAATCACATATCTCTGATGCCATAGCCCAGCTATGGTCTTACACAGGTCATTTATCACACTGATGCCATGGTCCAACCATGGTCTTTTCCGTCAATTCGTCTTAGCCACTGAACAAAAGTACTCATATCCGTTGTTCCACTTAATTTGTACTTTTATTCAAATATCATTTTACAACTATCACAGTTTAATGACATTTATATGCAATAATATACTATATCATTCATGAAATTTTTATATCACAACATTAAATTTAGCCATATGAACTTACTAATCATACTTATTCAACCAAGTGTACATAAACACACTGTGACAGCCTTAAAACGACCCTAGTCGGAATGTGGTTTCGGGACCACAAAAACCGAGGCATAAAAATAATTTGATATTTATTTTGATGCCTATAATATGTGTTAACTCATGTGTGACATTTTTGATGCTTTAATTTAGAGTTATAAATGTGAATTTCACTAGAAAGGACCTAGTAGAAAACTTTGAAAGTATGATGGGGGAATGTGTGATGACTAATTAAAGCATGCATGCAAAACAATGGCCTTGCATGTCAAATACCCTCTTTTTACAAGTGATGGCCGCCATGACAAAGAATATGGGCAAAACATGTCATAGACATGTTTTGTTGGTGAATCATGGGTGAAAAAAATAAATTAATGAGCATGGGTAATAAAGAAATGGAAAAAGAAAAAAAATGGTCTCATGCATGCCCCATTGCCATGTATTGAGGAAGAGAAAAGAAAAAAAATTGTTCAGCCATTTTTCATTCTCTCTTGACCGAAAATACTAGAGGGGAAGGAAGGAATTTTGCTTCATGCTTGGTTTGGAAGTGGATTAGGAAGAGGTTTGGCTATACTTGCATCAAGATTAAGGTATGTTTGAGGTTGTGCCATGAGATTCATGCATGTTTTTAGTTGATAGCTTGATGCTCTTGTTAGCCCATGGTTCAAACCTTTGTTATATCATGGGTATGGTATTTGGCCAAGGTGGATTTTGTGTTAATGCCATTGCATGTTAAATATGAAGCTTGCTAATGATATATGTGATGGTGGATTGATGGCTCTTGGACTTTCTTTTTAGTATTTTGACTAAGACATTAAGTTCTTTGTTTAATCATGACCAAAGTTATGGTGTTGTGATGTATTCGCCATGGTACATCCAAAAGTGTGATTTATGCTCATTGCATGGAAAGTAAGATTTGTGTTTTGAAATTATGTTCATGTTTAGTTACAATCAACTTGAGATTCGGCTCTAGCATATATATATGTATATATGTTTGTACATGATGTATTGGTATGACATATATACTATTTCAAGGTGTATATTTGCTTGTGATGATGTTTCGTTATGAAGTAAATGAGAGATGTGTATTGAGCTACGATATGTAATGCGTTAGTTAGTAAAATGTATGCTGTTTTTGTGTGGTATTAAGTGTATAATTGGCCTCAACATGGACATGCATATTCGGCCACATGAGGGAAATTGGTGTGCATGCATTCGGTTAGAGGCAAGCATATTGATGCCTATTCTTGGCTTAGAAAATTCGCTAAGAGGAATATTAACTAATGTGTTGAGTTCGATTCATGATTTTGTACACATGCGACTTTGATGCCTAATGAGTATATATATTGGCTAAGTACCTTGTATTCCTCTTCGATGCTCAAATGATTAAATTGATTTATTTGTTAAATTAAGCTCAAGAGCAAAGGGGAACTAGATCCGACAAAGGGAAGGAAAAAGTGGTCGAATAGCCATTGAAATCGTTCGACGACATCCTAGGTAAGTTCTTGAGTAATAGAGCTTAAATTCTGAATTGATTAGATCATGTTTAAAGCAAATTAAAATCATGCTCTTTGTGTGTGGCTATTGAGCCGAAATTGCAAGTGTGAAAAGTGCCTTGTGTTTGAGTTTTGCTAGTGAAAATGAAATACGAATGTGTCATAATTTATTGATAATTATTCGAATGATGTCCGGGCTAAGTCCCAAAGGCTTTGTGCTAAGTGACTATATCCGGACTAGGATCCGAAGGCATTCGATGCGAGTTAATAAATCCGGGCTAAGCCGAAGGCATTTGTGCAAGTTACTAAACCCGGTTAAGTCCGAAGGCATTCGTATGAGTCACTATAACCGGCTTCGTCCAAGGCATTTGAGCGAGTCGTTATATCCGGTTAAATTCAAGGTACGTGATTCGAGAATGAGCAATCTCGCTGTAAAATTTTCAGTTAATACGCTTGAAAAATTCCAGCAATGAGGTATGTTCGTATGTGCTTGAATTAGTTGATTCCTTGAATAATATTCGCTCAATCGAGTAATGAGTTTCGGTATTTGGCTAAGATGATCCCTTATGTATGAACATAGGGGTTGGAATGTGAAATGAGTAGGATATTGAGAATTTGTGCATATGAAATTATCCGTTAGCTTTATGAATGCTATGCTTTTGTTGTGCTGGAATTTCTTGCTCAAACTTACTAAGCATAAATTGCTTATTCCGTTTTCTCTGTTTCTTTGTTTATAGATTTTGGCTCGTCACCATCGGACTCGGGATTTTGGAAGTCGAAGTCTCCCACACTATCAAAGCCCCCATTTTGGTACAATTTTGGTTGAACTTTGAAATGGCATGTATAGGACTACCCTTTTGTTGAAGGTCATGTACCTTTCGGTTTGTGTAAACTTGGATAGCCATGCGAAAATGGCTTATATATCGTTTTAGCATAGTACCATAATCGTTTGTATGTTGATCATTATGAGGTATGGAATTGTTTTGAAACGATTAGCCATTGGAATGGTTAATCATGATCACACTTTGTGCTATGTATGCAAAAAGGGCCAATTGAATCATGGAAATCATGAAATAGGTAAAGCCTACCTTAAAGGCAGATGCTGACGGCAGCAGTGATGTGGATGTGAAAGATCACTAAAAATAGTAGGAATGGTATTAAATAGTGAATAAATTATGTAAATGAACCTTGATGAATCTACTTTCATATGGAAGAAACGAAACGGTCATATGAGTTATATGTTAAGAGATATTAAAGTTCTCGTGAAACAGGGCCAGAACAGTTTCTGGATCCCCTGTTCCGACTTTGGAAATTCATTGTAAATTAACCAGAGATAATTAGGAGTCATGCCATATATGTATAGATTCCTATATGAGTCTAGTTTCTATAGAAACAAATGGAATCAGTATTAAAGCCCTGTACAAGGAGATATTCAATTCGTAACACACAAAGGTCAGTGTAGTTGAACCCTGGAATAGGGGAGACTTTAACTAATAAACTGTACTAATTGGCTCGACCAAAAATTCTAGAAAAAAAATCTGTAGATGGATATATGAGTCTAGTTTCAGGGAAAAATTACAAAACAAATTTTCGAGCTTTGAAACTCAAGATATGATTTTTAAGGCGACAGTGATGCAGTGACCAGCTAGTCTGGAAATTTCTAAATGGATTGTGAAAATAGTTAAGTCTGTGTGCACCTTGTGTCCGATTCCGGTAACGGACTCGGGCACGGGGTGTTACACACACACTTATTCAATTTTGAATAAAATTTACTTAATCAAACATGTTGGGCACATAACATCATAGACATGCCAAACAGACACAGATAGTCTTATCATAATAACATAGTCATCATAAACCAAAGAACATATTTTAAGGACAAATCATGATCGATAATTTACGAAATAAGAGTGATAGGAAAACCGAGATAAAGAACTCCAAGATACGATACCATACCAGAAATCCGAGAACATAACTCATACGAAAATAATAATAAATATCCAAATGATTTCTCAGAGAAAACCGGAAGAGACAGAAGAATGGTCTCATGTAAGTTTCACCATCGACTTCTTTTTCCAAACATAATAGAATTGAATCCCATATGGAGTGATACAGATTTAACACTTAATAATAATAAATAATTTGAATTATAATAATACAATCGTACGTTGAGTATGTTTGGACTCAGTGGTATTACCATAATTCAAATTATAAATACTATAATAAATAATAGACATCAAACATGTAACAATATAAGTCATATGTGTTAATTATGCTTTAATTTCATATCTCGTTAATAGTCTTTCATCAAATGGCATCATATATCATCTATATTATCTTTAATCAATTCATGAACCTTTGGTTCAAGCTTTCAATCTCATATCTCTATTTCAATTCACAATTCACATTTTTTTCATAATTCCACTTTTTCACACTTTCAATAGTTTAATCGATCAAATTCATTTGATTTTCTAATTTCATTTACTCAACCCTATTAACATAACTCGGACTCAGACGGATACACGGATCCAACCAAACACACCAGTAAGGCACATTGTGGCTAAAACGGTACTTAGTAATTGATCAGAATATGACACATAAGTGCCTGAAACGACACACGAGGTGCCTGATACGACACACAAGGTGCCTGAAATACTACACATAAAGTGCCTGATCAGTAAAGCTGACAAATCCCGTACACTTCCAGTTCCTATGGCATGCCAATTATATCCGACTAGTCCGACAAGTTAATAGGGAATTCAATTCTCATTTCAATTTCACTTAATATTCATATTTACCCCTATTAACAAGACTCGGACTTTGGCGGATACACGGATTCCATCCAAACACACCAGTATAATCCTCCAAAACACACTAGTATCATATAATCCTCCCAAACACACCAGAATAATATAATCCATCCAAAACACACTAGAATAGCACAAAGTGCCTCTTCGGATAAATCCGAAGGATATAAACATCAGCATATCCAAATCTCATCTCCAGATCCCTTCTCAAAATCCTATGGCATGCCAACTATATCCGACTCAGTTCGGTACAGTTAATAGGGTATTCAATTCACTTTTCAGTTTCCAATCAATACACATTTCAATTAATCACATATTCATATCAATTTCATCACATTCCCAGTCAATAAATTTTTCAAATGTAACATATATCCAAAATTCTATTTCCACATCAATCACATATATCTATACAAATTTAATTCAATATTGATACTTACCTTAAAATTTTACTTACTATACACATAAATTTAAATATAACATTTATCCATACCTTTATGAGTTTCGACTCATCATAATCTACTTTTGCTCATATATTTGAGTATCGCTTTCAACATTATTGTAATTAGCTCGGTTGGGAAAGTATCTCTATCTTTAAGTAAAATAAATCTCATC
The DNA here is from genome assembly GCF_025698485.1 of Gossypium arboreum. Taxonomy (NCBI): domain Eukaryota; kingdom Viridiplantae; phylum Streptophyta; class Magnoliopsida; order Malvales; family Malvaceae; genus Gossypium; species Gossypium arboreum. The sequence goes on along the minus strand of NC_069070.1, from coordinate 80,360,992 downwards.
AGAGCTGGAAGATATTACATTATCTTATCACAAGTTATATAATGACATGTATTTCTAGACTTCACATATGCTACGTTCGGTCCGAGAACTGACTAAACCTTAGCTTTGATACCAATAAATGTAACACCTTCTACCTTTATCCATTGCCGGAATAGGGTACGAGGCATTACCAGAGTTTACTGAGCATTTTCAGATAATTCTGAATAATTTATTATTCATATTCTGAAAATAATCATAATGTCCCTCTATTGGACCCTTAAAGCCCAAAACATACATTTAAACATTCAATTCACATTCATGTCACATAAATGTATAATTTAAACATTCAATAACTCAATTCAAGTTGCATGAACTTACTTCATTGCTTATTCGTATTTATAGTTTTACTAATCCGAAAACTTTTTCTTTTTCACGTTCAAGTCTCATATTTGAGCCACCCGGATCTTTATAAATATATTTGATCATCATTTTTATTTATTTCATATTCTAATACATTCAATTAACTCTAGGCAAAATTACCATTTTACCCCTAAACTTTTGATTAATGACGATTTCATCCTTAGACAAAGAAAAATAAAGTTCTTGTAATTAAATCCTTGTTTCGAACCTAATTATTCTTATATATACTGATAAAAACCCATAAATTCTATAAAATAACAAAATTTTTCACAATTTCAACACTTTTTAATTTAATCCCCAAAACATGTTTTCACCCGATCTTGATCTAAATTAATAGTTTCATTCAATTTTATAATTTAAATAATAAAACAATTCATTTCCTTCATTTTGGTCATTTTTGACATTTTTACAAAATTGCCCCTACAGTTTTTTTTCTTTTATTCAATTTAGTCCCTGAGTCTAAAACATACAAATTATCCATTTTAAATGTAAACCTATTAAGGGTGGCAACAAACAACAGTATGTATGTTACCCAGATGAAATATGAAATACTTCTCTAAATTTTTCATCCCATTTGCTTCTGTTCGTTTGGTTACAACTCCTAAGTCTTTGAATCTCAAACTTACTTCATACTTCATCCGGAATTATTACATTGTTGCTCTAACTTCAACAAGAGCTTCAAATTTCATCCGGAATAATTACTTTGTTGCTCTAGCTTTAACAAGAGCTTCATATTTTATCCGGATAACTTAGTTATGTTTTTTTTTCCTATGTGAAAAACCCAACAAAACCCTTGCTAGCTGGAAATTCATATATTTATTTTCCTCCTCCTCCTCTCCATTCCACATCCTAAATGTATATAGCATTCTTATAAGTAACATTATCTATGATCTCACTATTTACTTATAAATTTATTTAAAGCTGTCCATTCGTGTCATAGTCACTTAATTATTTTTAATCTCAGCTGCAGAGATCCAAATTAAGCTCCGTAAATTTTTCCTGAAACATGACTTACATATCTTTCCACCATAAAATTTTCAGAATTTTTGGTTTAGCCACTTAGTACAGTTTATTCATTAAAGTTTCCCCTGTTTCACTATCTGACAGTTCTGACCTCTCTTCACTTAAAATTAATTATCCCACTGTACAGAACTCGGATAACGTTTTTGTTGGTTTGTCTTGAAAATAGACTCATTAAGGATTCTAAAAATATAATTTTGAGCCTCTAATTATTTTTCACCAAATTTTTGTGATTTTCCAAAGTCAGAATAGGGGAACCCGAATTCATTCTGACCTTGTCTCACAAAATTTATTATATCTCATAACTTACAATTCAATTGCTTACACCGTTTCTTCTATAAGAAACTAGACTCAATAAATTTTAATTCAATATTTTTTTCATCCTTTGTTTCAATTTCTACAATTTATGGTGATTTTTCAAAGTTAACCTACTGCTGCTGTCCAAAACTGTTTTAGTTTAATATGTTTATTACCATTTTTCCTCTAAATTTCACTGGTCATACAATTCAGTCCTTGCTCAATTAGCCCAACAATTACGCTAATTTTTCTCAATGAACATTTTATTCCATCATTCTAAACTATTACACAACCTTTAAAAATCAGAATTTCAACACTAAACCTTAATTCACAACTTTTTCACAATTAGGTTCTAAAATCAATTTCTATTGAAACTACTTGATAAAATCATCAAACAACAAAGTAAAAGCTTCAAATCTATTTTATTTCATCATAAATAGCCAACACTTATCAATGGTAGCTTTCAATTTTGTCCATAAAATCAAAAACTAATGAATTAAACACTTGGACCTAATTGTAAAAGTCACAAAAACATAAAAATCTCAAAGAAAAGGGCAAGAATTTAACTCACATGGCATTTTTGCAAAATAAGAATGATGATATCTCTAGATTTTTCAATTTTGTCTTGTTTTATATGCTTAATTTGCAAAATTTCCAATTTTGCCCCTTGTTCACACTTGATTTTTATTTTTCCTGCACACACATGCCGTCCAGCCCAATAATGGGTGTTTAATTGCCTATTTAGTCCTCCTTTAATTATTACTAGAGCTATTTAATCACATTTCATAATTTTGCACTTAATTCAGTTTAGTCCTTTTTACCCAATTGACTACCAAAACCTTAAAATTTCTTGACGAAACTTTAATACTGACTTACCAACACTCTATAAATATTTCTAAAAATATTTATGGCTCAGTTTATGAATTTGAGGTCTCGATACCTCGTTTTCAACCCAATTTACCTGATTAATTCTTTTAAAATCGCAAAATTCACTAATTCAAAAATTCTTTTAAATTCGCGTTGGGCCCATAATTATTATTTATTAAAATTTCTAAAATTACTCATTGGATTTTGTAATCTCGAATCACTGTTTTCCGATACCACTGAAAAATTTGGCCGTTACAAAAATTTACTCTTACTGAACTTGGCGTATAACTACTTATCTCTCAAAGTTTGTAAAACTGTCCTCAGATGCTCCACGTGCTCACCCTCATCACGCGAGTAAATCAGTATGTATTCAATAAAGACCACTACAAACTTATCCAAATACGACCGAAAAATGCAGTTCATCAAATCCATAAACACCGCCGGGGCATTAGTCAAACCAAAGGGCATGACGAGGAACTCATAATGCCCGTACCTCGTCCGAAAAGTAGTCTTCGGTACATCTTACTCTTTAACTTTTAGCTGATAGAAGCCAGACCTCAAATCAATCTTAGAAAATACGGTGGCTCCCTTCAACTGATCAAAAAAATTATCGATCCTTGGCAAAGGATACTTGTTCTTCATAGTTACCTTGTTGAGCTTTCTGTAGTTGATACATAACCTCATTGACTGCCTTTCTTTTTTACAAAAAGTACCGGGAACCCCACGGTGAATAGCTCGGTCTTGCAAAGCCCTTATCCATTAACTCTAGCAACTGCATCTTCAACTCTTTCAATTCCATCGGAGCCATCCTATGTGGAGTGATCGAGATAGGTGCCGTACCAGGGACCAACTCAATACCAAATTCAACTTCCTTAGTGGGAGGTAATCCGAGCAACTCTTCTGGAAACACATATACAAACTCACAAACCACTGGTACTGATTCAATCTTCGATTTAGAGACTTAAGTATTCAGCACAAAAGAGAGATAAGCCTCATACCCTTTTATCAAATATTTCTCGACAACCAAAGATGATATTATTACAGATAGGTTATTCGATTCATCTGGTCCAATCCGAAGAATATTCCCGTCTTCACATTTCAACTGAATAGCTTTTCTCCCACAGTCCACTACAACACCATGAGAAGTTAACCAATCCATCTCAAGGATTATATCAAATTCATTAAAAGGCAATAACATCAAGTTAGCCGGAAAACAATGACCTCTAATTCTCAAAGGACAATTTCTACACACTTGGTCAACTAGAACATGTCTGGCTAAAGGGTTGGACACTTTTACCACAAATTTAGTGGACTCTACTAGCAAGTCCTTGCAGGCACTCAGCCCTTGGACCTCACTGCAGCATCTCTTGGTGCACCTCTGCTGGTAGCCTCGTTCCCAGGGTTCTTTTGTGGTCTACCCCTCAAAGGAGCACTACTTGCTCTCACATCTTGCTTTTTCGCTTTTCATCTGGCTCGAGACAATCTCGGATGAAATGGTCCAGTGACCCACATTTGAAACACCCTCTTTCTTTACCTCGGCACTTGCCGAAATGGCGCCTACCACATTGTGAACATTTTGGTCTATTTGGCCGAGCACTGTCGACACTCATGACAAAAGTGGTCTGGGATCTAGAAGCCCTGTTCTGCTGGTTTTTGTTCCTATTCGAGAACCCCACGAAGCATTCAATCAGGTAGTGAGTTCCTTAGATTTCTTAGATGAGGACAGATACGATTTCCCCATCTATCTTTTTCTTGAGTCACGCGACTCAATAGCTGCTTTTCTCCTCTCTTTAACCAACTCTTCTGCTTTGCATGCCCTCTCAACGAGTACAACAAATTCCTTTAACTCTAAGATGCCAAAAAATACTAGGATATCCTCGTTTAGACTATCCTCAAACCTCTTACACATGATGGCTTCTATGGATACGCACTCCCATGCATATTTGCTGAGTTTCACAAACTCACGTTCATATTTTGCTACTGTCTTACTGTCTTGCTTCAACACTACAAATTTCTTCCTTTTTTGGTTTATAAACCTCTTGCTAATGGACTTCTTTCAGAACTCTTCCTAGAAGAATTTCCAAGTTACTCTCTCTCGGTACAACTGACACCAGAGTATTCCACCATTGGTAGGCCAAGTCTCATAGGAGTGACACCGCACACTTCACGCACTCTTCATACGTGAACAACGGTTCATCAAATACCCTAATGGTATTCTCCAACCAAAACTCTACTCTCTCTGCAACGTCCCCACGCCCGAAACCGTCGCCGGAGTCAAGTTTAAGGGGTTACCGAACATAATTTATCAAATTAAGAACTTCAAATCATTTATTTCTACATTCACAGCTTTCTAGCTACCCGCGTCACAGTTACAAGAAAACTCATATCTCGAGTTACGAAACTCAAAATCAAGATCCATAAATTTTCCCTAAATCTAAACTCATATATCTATTTACTAATTTTTTTCTAGAATTTTTGGTTGGGCCAATTAGTACAGTTTATTAGTTAACATCTCCCCTGTTTCAGGGTTCAACTGCTCTGACATCTGTGTATTACGAATCAAATATCTCTCTATAAAGAATTTCAATGACTACAAGGTTTGTTTCTCTTAAAACTAGACTCAATAAGGAATCTGTACATATAAGTAATGACTTCTAATTATTTTTTTAAAATTTATTATGAATTTTTAAAGTCAGAATAGAGGATCCAGAAATCACTCTGGCCCTGTTTCACAAGGTTTCAAATATCTCATAAAGTGTAATTTATATGCCTGTTTTTTTTTATCCATATGAAATTCAATTTCATAACTTACTCATCATTTATTTCCATTTATACTATTTTTATTGATTTTTCAAATTCATGTCATTCTGCAGACAATATTCATTTTAAGGCAAATTTCATCTTTTCATGAGTTGTTATGAACTAGATAACCTATTAAACTTCCATGATATCAAACATGATCTAAATTTAACCATCACCATGACTTATCAATATCAAACATTTTCTCAACCAATCGTGGCTATATCATAAAATTATTTACACAAAATAAGTATATTGCTATACATGCCATACTTAAGTTTTACAAGCCATTTACCCGGATGAAAGTCCTTTGGATAGTGTGATCGAACCTTGACCCGTCCCAATTCACGAAGTGGCTTATTCAAAACTACAGTAAATAAAGAGGAGGAGTAAGCATAAATGCTTAGTAAGTTCATATGTAAATAACAAGTAACATAACGATACAAATATACCAAACAACTTTAGCATGGTATCACCAAAACATATATCACATTTCTAAACATCATTCATCATCTTACCACCTTATCATTGTTGTATCTATTATAAACGCGAGGGTTAAGAACATACCTGTCCAAAGTGTCCATTTCACAACACTTACCAATACGTCGCTTGCATCTTAAGTGTTCTTTCATTTCACTAGAAATTTCACCCGTTGAACACATCGGAATACAACTCGGATACATGGATAATTTGCACATAAGTGCCTCATATGTAATCAAGAAATCATGTAACCCGCCCTTAAGTGAACTCGGACTCAACTCAACGAGCTCGGGCGTTCGCATCCATAAGTGAACTCAGACTCAACTCAATGAGTTCGGATGCCTAGTTACATCTCACGAACTCGGACTCAACTCAACAAGTTCGGACATTCACATCCATAAGTGAACTCGGACTCAACTCAACGAGTTCGGATGCTCAACCATCCTAGTGACATGTCACTTGTATCCTAATCTATTCCTAAGGTTCAAACAGGATTTTGCTCGAACACATATCCTTGCCATCTTCCGTAAAATACCAAAACCAATACTCGGTAGTACTTTATATTTAACAATTAATACACATAATTTCCATTTTATTCGAAAATAACCACAAAGCATATATTTCATAATAAAAATCAGCATACCATATAATTAACATCAATAACTTAAAAATAACAATTATGCTACATTATTTACACATGAACTTACCTTGGTACCAAAAATATAAAGATTTTGCAATTTAGTCCACAATCTTTTCTTTTCCTCGATCGGGACTTGAATCTCGTTTCTCTTGATCTATAATGCCAAATTAATCTTATTTAATACATTAATTCATCAAAACAGCATTTAATACGAACTTTGGAAAAATTAAACTTTTGCCCCTAAACTTTTGCATAATTACACTTTTGCCCCTAGGCTCGGGAATTAAACTTTATTCCTTATTCTTATGTTTTATAACATGCTGATCATTTTTCCCTTCTATGGCAACATCAAATTCTTACTCTAACATATACTTGTGACTATTAGGTATTTTTGCCGATTAAGCCCTTTTACTCGTTTTCACTCAAAACCGAGTTGTACAAGTTGTCTAACATAATTTAAAACCCCATATTCTATCATAAAACATCAAAATACACAAATTTCACATATGGGTATTTTTTCCAAATATAAACCCTAGGTTGAATTATTGCTAACATAAGCTTAATCGACTCTTGGGATTCCAAAAACGTAAAGAACATTAAAAACGGGGCTTGGAATCACTTACTATGGAGCTTGGAAGCTTGAAACAAACCCTAACTATGGAGAACCCTTGAAATTTTGGCCTAATGAAGAAGATGGACAAAAATTGGCTTTTAATTTTTCTTTTAATTCATTTTAATAACTAAATGACCAAAATGCACTTACAACTCTCCCCCCCTTTTAAGGATTTTCGTCCTCGAAAATCTTACCGGTAAACAGGTGTGGGTATTGGTTTTTCATAGTTTCTTCAGGTTCCCATGTAGTCTCTTCTACCCCATGCTTTTGCCACAACACTTTCACAAGTGCAACACTTTTATTTCTTAATTGTTTGACTTCTCGAGCTAAAATCTTAATCGGTTCTTCTTCATAAGTCATATCCGGTCGTAGTTCAACTTCTGTCGGTGAAATTATATGTGAAGGATCCGAACGATACCGACGTAACATAGATACGTGAAACACATCATGAATCTTCTCTAATTCAGGTGATAGTCTAGCCGATATGCTACCGGTCCAACTTTTTCAATTATTTCATACGGTCCAATAAAACGCGGACTTAACTTGCCCTTTTGTCCAAATCTAAGGACTTTCTTCCATGGAGACACTTTCAAAAATACCTTATCACCAACTTGAAACTCCATTTCTTTTCGTTTCAAATCCGCATAAGATTTCATCTATCTCAAGCGACTTTCAAACAATCTCGAATCACTTTCACCTTTTCTTCGGTTTCTTTTATTAAATCAACTCCATAAATCTGATTTTCCTTGAGTTCAGTCCAATACAATGGTGTCCGACATTTACGACCATATAATGCTTCATAAGGTGCCATCTTCAAACTCGTCTGATAACTATTATTATAAGCAAATTCTACCAATGGTAAGTACCTTTCCCAACTATCTTGAAATTCCAATACGCAACATCCGAGCATGTCTTCAAAAATCAATTACTCTCTCGATTGTCCATCGGTTTGTGGATGAAAGGCGGTCTGAAATTTAACTTTGTACCTAATGCCTCTTGCAACTTTTGCCAAAACCGTGAGGTAAACCTCGGATCTCTATCCGAAATGATTGACAAAGGTATCCCATGAAGTCTAACAATCTCTCAGATATACAATTCAGCCAACTTATTAAGAGAATAATCTGTAGTACCGGAATAAAATGAGCCGATTAGTTAGTCTGTCAACTATTGCCCAGATGGCATTTTTCTTCCCTGGAGTTCACGGCAACCCTGATATAAAATCCATAGTAATCCGATCCCATTTCCATTCAGGAACCATAATAGGCTGAAGCAATCCCGAAGGTACTTGGTGTTCAGCTTTCACTTGTTGACAAACTAAGCACTTTGATACAAACTCGGAAATATCTCTTTTCATTCCACTCCACCAGTACATTTTCTTTAAGTCATTATACATTTTCGTACTGCATGGATGAACCGCCAAACAACCATTATGTGCCTCATGAAAAATCTTTTGAATCAACTCATCATTTTTCGGTACACAAATCCGATTTTTAAACATCAAACAACCATCAGAACCGATTCTGAAATCTGATCCCGTATCAGCTTCACACTGTTTTCTCTTGGCTAGCAAATCTTGATCATTTTTCTGAGCTTCAAAAATCTCTTGTAAAAACATCGGTCTTGGTCTTAACTCTGCTAGAATCAAACCGTCATCTGACATTTTCAACTGAGTGTTCATAACTCTCAAAGTAAACAACAACTTTCTGCTTAAAGCATCGGTAACCACATTCGCTTTTCCCAGATGATAATCAATAACAAGCTCGTAATCTTTCAATAACTCTAACCATCTTCGCTGTCTCAAATTCAAGTCTTTTTGTGACATCAAGTATTTAAGACTTTTGTGATCGGTATATACTCGACACTTTTCACCATACAAATAATGTCGCCAAATCTTCAAAGCAAACACCACTGCAGCCAATTCCAAATCGTGAGTAGGATAATTCCTCTCATGAGGTTTTAACGCCTCAAGCATAAGCCACCACTTTTCCTTCTTGCATGAGTACACACCCAAACCATTTAGAGAAGCATCACTATACACCACAAATTCTTTACCTGATTCGGGTTGTATCAACATTGGTGCTTCAGTTAATAACTACCAAATGTAACGCCCCGTACCCGAGACCGTCGCCGGAGTCGAACACGAGGTGTTAATAGACTTAATTCATTACTTAAACAGCTCAAACAATTTATTTTTAAAACTTTCAGTCAAGCTAACAATCTGCGTGATAGTCGCTTAAAAATTCATATCTCGAGTTACAAAACTCGAAATCCAATCCCATAAATTTTCCCTGAAACTAGACTCATATATATATTTACAAATTTTTTTATATAATTTTTGGTCGAGAAAATAGTACAGTTTATTAGTTAAAGTGTCCCCTATTTCAGAGTTTGTCTACTCTGACCTCTGTGTATTACGAATCAAATATCTCCCTGCACAGAGTTTCAATGACTATACCATTTGCTTCTAAAAAAACTAGACTCAATAACGAATCTGTACATATAAATTATGACTTCTAATTATCTTTTAAGAATTTATGGTGAATTTCCAAAGTCAGAACAGGGGATCTAGAAATTGCTCTGACCCTGTTTCACAAAAATTTAAACATCTCATAAAATATAACTGATATACCTGTTTTGCTCCATCCATATGAAAATAGACTCATAATTCTTCAATTCCATATATTATTCATCATCTAATTGTATCTCTACTATTTTTAGTGATTTTTCAAACTCACATCACTGCTGCTGTCTGAATCTATTTTATGGTAAATTTTACCTATTTCATGGTTTCCATGGATTAGCTAGCAATTTAGCATACATAACACCAAATATGATCATGATTAGCCATTCAAATGGCTAATCATTACCAATAATTTCCTTACCACTCAATAACCATATCATAAGACCATATACACAAAATGATTATAATGCTATAAATGCCATACTCAAAATATACAAGCCATTATGCCAAGATGGTATACGGATAGTGTGAGCATGCCTTCAATCGTTCTCGATTTCCGAGCTGGCTTGTCAACACTACAAGGAATGAAAAGGAGGGAGTAAGGATAAATGCTTAGTAAGTTCACATGCAAATAGCAAGTAACACAACTATATAAGCAAACATAAAACATCATTTGCATAATCATCACCGAGACATTCATATCACATTTTCATTTATCATCTTACCATATTGTTGTTATATCGAGTTTTCAACCCGAGGGTTAAGTACATACCTGTTCAAAGTATTCATTTCACAACACTTACCAATACGTCCCTTTCATCTCAAGTATTCCTCCATTTGAGTAGAATTTTACCCGTTGAACACATCGGAATATAATTCGAATACATGGTAAGTTTGCACATAAGTGCCACATATGTAGCCAAGCTACTATGTAACCCGCCCATAAGTGAACTCGGACTCAACTCAACGAGTTCGGACATTCGCATCCATAAGTGAACTCGGACTCAACTCAACAGTTCGGATGTCCAAATATCCTAGTGACATGTCACTTGTATCCTAATCTATTCCTAAGGTTCAAACGGGATTTTCCTCGAACACATCTCCATGCCATCTTTCGTAAAATACCGAAACCAATACTCAGTAGCACTTTATATTTAACAAATAATTCACATGATTTGCATTTTATTCGAAAATAACCACAAAGCATATATTTCGTGATAAAAATCGGCATATCATACATATAATTAACATCAATAACTTAAAAATAACAATTATGCTACATTATTTACACATGAACTCTGTGTATTACGAATCAGATATCTCCTTGTACAGAGTTTCAATGACTATGCCGTTTGTTTCTAATAAAACTAGACTCAATAAGGAATCTGTACATATAAATCATGACTTATAATTATCTTTGAACAATTTATGGTGAATTTCCAAAGTCAGAACAGGGGATCCAGAAATCGCTCTGGACCTGTTTCACAAAAATTTAAACATCTCATAAAATATAACTCATATTACACTTTTGCCCTTAAACTTTTGCATAATTACACTTTTGCCCCTAGGCTCGGGAATTAAACTTTATTCCTTATTCTTATGTTTTATAACATGCTGATCATTTTTCCCTTCTATGGCAACATCAAATTCTTACTGTAACATATACTTGTGACTATTAGGTATTTTTGCCGATTAAGCCCTTTTACTCGTTTTCACTCAAAACCGAGTAGCACAAGTTGTCTAACATAAATTAAAACCCCATATTCTATCATAAAACATCAAAATACACAAATTTCACCTATGGGTATTTTTTCAAATATAAACCCTAGGTTGAATTATTGCTAACATAAGCTTAATCGAGCTACCGGGATTCCAAAAACGTAAAAAACATTAAAACGGGGCTTGGAATCACTTACTATGGAGCTTGGAAGCTTGAAACAAACCCTAACTATGGAGAACCTTGAAATTTTGGCCTAATGAAGAAGATGGACAAAAATTGGCTTTTAATTTTGTTTTTAATTCATTTTAATAACTAAATGACCAAAATGCCCTTACTACTAAACTTTCCAAAAATTCCTTCCATGTCCTAATTTTGTCCATGAACTTAAAATTGGTCAAATTGCTATTTAAGATCTCCTAATTAATATTTCAATGCAATTTCATACTAAAAACTTCTAGAATGCAAATTTTCCAACTTATTCGATTTAGTCCCTACTTTCAATTTAAGCACTTTAGGCACAGAATTTCATCACGAAATTTTCACACAATCATGCAATCATATCATATTCATCAAAATAATTATAAAATAATTATTTCTGTCTCGTATTTGTGGTCACAAAACCACTATTCCGATTAAGCCCTAATTCAGGATATTACAACTCTCCCCCCCTTTTAAGGATTTTCGTCCTCGAAAATCTTAAATAAACAGTGTGGGTATTGGTTTTCATAGTTTCTTCAGTTCCCATGTAGTCTCTTCTACCCCATGCTTTTGCCACAACACTTTCACAAGTGCAACACTTTTATTTCTTAGTTGTTTGACTTCTCGAGCTAAAATCTTAATCGGTTCTGTAACACCCCGAACCCGAGACCGTCGCCGGAGTCGAACAAGAGGTGTTAACAGACTTCAACCCACTTATTGAGAGTTTCCAGACAAGCTGCCAATCTGTGTACTAGTCGCTCCAAAATTCATAACTTGAGTTTTACAACTCGAAAATCAGTTTCGCAATTTTTCCCTGAAACTAGACTCATATTTCCATCTACATATTTTTTCTAGAATTTTGGTCAAGCCAATTAGTACAGTTTATTAGTTAAAGTCTCCCTGTTGCAGGGATCGACTACACTGACCTTTGTGCATTACGAATTGGATATCTCCCTGTACAGTGCTTCAATACTGATGCCGTTTGTTTCTATAGAAACTAGACTCAGCGAGAAATCTACACATATATGGCATGACTCCTAATTATCTCTGGTTAATTTAAAATTATTTTCCAAAGTCGGGACAGGGGATCCAGAAACCGTTCTGTCCCTGTTTCACAAGAACTTTAATATCTGTTAACTTATAACTCATATGACCATTTCGTTTCTTCTATATAAAAGTAGATTCATCAAGGTACATTTACATAATTTATTTACTATTTAATACCATTCCTACTATTTTTAGTGATTTTTCAATCTCACGTTACTGCTGCTGCCAGCACCTGTCACTAAAGCAACTATGCCTATTTCATGATTTCCCTTTGATCTAACTAGTGATTCATCATACATGTCACAAATCATGATCATGACTAGCCATACCAGAGGCTAATCATTATCCAACATCTCCCTACTACACTATTGCCATAACATGCATTTTAACACCAAAATAATCAACCATGGCATAAGGCATGGAAATCGAATTACCAAGACTTTTGACTTAACATTGGAGAACTAAATCCAACCGAGCATTTATGCCATTTTCGCATGGCTAAAAGTTTACATACCAAAGTTCAACAAAGCATATTAGCCTATACATGCCAAAATGTTCTCCTAAACCGACTACACAAAAAAAATACCAAAAGTTGCTAGCGGTGTGATGACTCCAATGACGATCACGAGCACGCAAAAAGGACGAGTCCGAGAAACCTAAAATGGCGACAAGCAAACACCGGGTGAGTATATAACTCAAGAAGCCATAAGCATTATATTGCCGTTCAGTAATAATATACCATAAAAGAAAATAATTAATACGGGATTAAAATCCTCCATCCACACCCCAAACGGTACTATAATTCTTTAGGCATTTCGATTTGGTCACATACCAAGCCCTACTTGATATTTCATACATTACGCCATATGACATTGCATGCATTTATTTTCGAGCATAATCACCACATAGATCAAGACTTACCAAACCAAAATTCCAAATATAAATAAAATGTCCATTCCTAATGAGCTCAAGGTGTTTACTCGTACCGCTGTCCATGATTGACTCGGTAAGGCCGTGCACATAGAACATGTACGTTTATTAGAGGATGTGCAATAAGCCCGCACACTTAGTGCTTAATAGTCGAACTCGCACACTTAGTGCTATATAATCAAACTTGCACACTTAGTGCTGTATAATTTGAACCCGCACACTTAGTGCCAATTTGTGATTATAAATGTTTACACCGCACACTTAGTGCCGAAACCGATCATTCAATACATCTCACCTCTTTTCTTTCAATTCAATATTTTTATCACCACATACATACATGTTTATATATATATTCTACCATTCCATTCAGCATCATTACTTGGACATTACGACCCTTTAAATTAGTACAAAATAAGTGCTTAATGACTTACCTTATATCGGATGAAATGATTCCCAATCTACTACTCGATTATCTTTGCTTTGCCTTTGCTTGGTTCTCCTCTTTGATGTATTGATCTAAAATGAATACATTTAGTAGTTTAATCTTCTTGCTGGATTTTTATGTGTATAACTTAATGGTTTTCACCCCATTTCACAACTATCTTTGTTCAAAATATCAAAATCTCAACCAACATTTGTTTAATGCTTCAAGGTCGAATGCATGGTCACCATTAAGCTAATCTAGTCTCAAGTATTTTAATCCTAACATACAACATCATGAATCAACTCAACCTTATAAACCAATATTACTCCTACAACCGATTGTAAGGAGTTAACAAAGAAAATATATTTTTACAAACATATACACCCATATGGCCGATTTTACCAAATCAAATTTAACCTTACTTATCTCAAATTTTCATTCCATACTATCATCCCCATGACATAGCAAGGTTTTGAATGATGGACTAATTAGAACTAAAACTAGCAACTAAGAACATGCATGAATCTCATGGCACCATATTAAACATACCTTAATCTAGCTACAAGGATGGCCAACCTATTCCAAACCAACCATGAGCAAGGACCCTTTCTTCTCCCTTGAGATTTTCTACCAAAGGATGAAAAGAAAAAAGATGAACAAAGCTTTTTTTGTTTTTCTTTCTCACTTGCACGGCAATGGGGAGGGAAGGAAAGCCTTCACACACACACACTTTTTTTTTTATTACTCATGCACCTTATTTTATTTATTTCAACATAAAACACTCACCCAACATGTTTCATGACATGTCTTGCCCATGCTTCCTTGTCATGGCTGGCCACTAGCACTTGGGGGGGATTTTGACATGCAAGTCCTCCCTTTTGACTACATGTACTATTAAGTCCTTATATATTAGCCTATCATTTTTCAAAAGTGACATACAAGTCCTACTAACTGAATTCACATGCAATCGACTAAACCGAATCTTGAAATTTTCACACATTCGTAAATACATATTCTAGACAATAAATATTACATTCAAACATTTGGTGACTCGGTTTAGTGGTCCCAAACCACTTCCGACTAGGGTCAATTTTGGGCTGTCACAACTCTCCCCACTTAAGGAATTTTCGTCCCGAAAATCTTACCGTAAACAGTTTGGGTAACGCTCTTTCATAGAATTCTCGGGTTCCCAAGTAGCTTCTTCCATCCGTGTTTGAGCCATAACACTTTTACTAACGGAACCCTTTTGTTTCGCAACTCCTTCACTTCACGAGCTAGGATACGAATCGGTTCTTCTTCATAACTCATATCGGCTTGAATTTCAATCTCGGAGGGTTTATTACATGCGAAGGATCGGATCGGTAACGTCAAGCATCGAAACATGGAAAACGCTGTGGATCCTTTCGAGTTCGGGGTAAAAGCAACCTATACGCCATCGGGCCGACTCGTTCGGAGATCTCATATGCCCAATGAATCTCGGACTCAATTTGCCCTTACGGCCAAATCTGAGTATCTTTTTCCAGGGTGATACCTTAAGAAACACTTTGTCTCCCACCTGATACTCAATATCTCTTCGTTTTAAATTCGCGTACGACTTCTGACGATTCGAAGCAGCCTTCAAACTTTCACGAATTACTCGAACTTTTTGCTCAACATCTCTAATCAAATCCACCCCGAAAATTTTGCTTTCACCGAGCTCAGTCCAAAACAATGGTGTACGGCATTTACGACCATACAAAGCCTCATAAGGCGCCATCTTAATGCTTGACTGAAAACTATTGTTGTGCTTAATTCAATCAAGGGTAAATACCGTTCCCATGAACCATTAAACTCGAGGATGCAACATCTCAACATATCCTCAAGTATCTCGAATTATCCGCTCGGATTGACCATCGGTTTGGGGATGAAAAGCGGTGCTAAAATGCAGCTTGGTACCCAAAGCTTCTTGCAATTTCTTCCAAAATCGTGAGGTGAATCTCGGATCTCATCGACACAATAGAAATCGGTACCCGTGTAATCTCACAATCGAGAAACATACAATTCAGCTAGCTTATCCAATGAAAAATCCGACGACGGGATAAAGTGAGCCGACTTAGTCAATCTATCAACGACGACCCAAATTGCATCTTTCTTGCTTGCCGACACGGCAAGCCGATACAAAATCCATCGTGACTCGCTCCCATTTCCATTCGGTATCATGATTGGTCAAGTAAACCCGTGGGCACTTGATGTTCCGCCTTTACTTGCGACATACTAAGCACTTCAAACAAAGTTGGAAATGTCTCGTTTCATACCATGCCACCAAAAGCGGTGTCTCGTGTCATAGTACATTTTCGTATTCCCGGTGGATTGACATTCGACTACCGTGAGCCTCGCTCAAAATCATCGAAACAAGTTCTCAATTCCTTGGAATACATAATCGACCCTTGAACGTCAAGCAATCATGGTCGTCAATCTGAAATTCCGATTCCTTGTTCGGAACACACTCATCCCGTTTTGCAACCAACTCATCGTCGACTTTTTGAGCTTCACGAATTTGACGTATCAATAATGGTTTGGCTTTCAATTCAGCTACTAACACATCGTCGGGTAGAATGCATAAGTGTACATTCATCGCCGCAACGCAAATAGTGATTTACGACTTAAGGCATCCGCAACCACATTAGCCTTTCCCGGGTGATAGTCAATGACCAACTCATAATCCTTTAACAGCTCGAGCCAACGTCTTTGTCGCAGATTTAAGTCTCTTTGAGTCATCAAATATTTGAGACTTTTGTGATCCGAATACACATGGCACTTCTCACCAAATAAGTAATGTCGCCATATCTTTAAGGCGAATACGATGGCAGCCAATTCGAGATCATGGGTCGGATAATTTTTCTCATGTGGCTTTAATTGTCTCGACGATAGGCCACAACTCGCCCTTCTTGCATCAATACGCAACCCAACCCAAGTAGGGATGCGTCACTATAAATGACAAACTCTTTGCCCGATTCGGGTTGCACTAGAATTGGGGCTTCAGTCAAGTAAGTTTTCAGTTGATCGAAACTTTTCTGACATTTCTCCGTCCATTCGAACTTAACATCCTTTTGGAGTAGCTTTGTTATTGGCGTGGCTATCGTCGAGAAACCTTTTACAAATCGTCGGTAATAACCGGCAAGCCCCAAAAAGCTCCTAACTTCGGTAACATTCCTTGGTGGTTTCCAATCGACTATGGTCAAATTTTGTTCGGGTCCACTCGACACCGATGCGTAACACCACGTGCCCCAAAAGCTAACCTCTTTCAACCAAAATTCACATTTATGAACTTTATGATAATCGCTTATCTCGTAAGATTTGCAACACTAGCCTCGGTGTTCAAAGATGTTCGATTTCATCTCTCGAATAGACCAAAATGTCATCGATAAATACAACTACGAACCGATCCAAGTATGGCTGAAAATTCTATTCATTAAATCCATAAACACCGAGGGCATTAGTGAGCCCAAACGGCATCACCAAGAATTCGTAGTGACCGTACCTCGCTCTAAAAGCGGTTTTGGGTATGTCCGATTCTCGAACCCTCAACCGATAGTACCCGACCTCAAATCTATCTTTGAAAACACCGAGGCTCCCTTTAATTGATCAAACAAATCGTCAATTCGTGGCAAGGGATATTTATTCTTTATCGTCACTTTATTGAGTTGACGATAGTCGATGCACAACCTCATGCTTCCGTCCTTCTTTTCACAAACAATCTTTGTGCGCCCATGGAGAAAAAACTCGGTCGAGCGAAACCTCTATCCGTCAATTCTTGCAATTGGACCTTCAATTCCTTTAACTCCATTAATGCCATACGATACGGAGCTATTGAGATCGGCGTAGTACCCGGTACAACTTCGATGTCGAATTCCACTTCTCGAACCGGTGGCAATCCCGGTAACTCCTCCGGAAAAACATCTGAATACTCACAAACCACTGGTACCGATTCGCGTTTCTTTTCCGTCTCTTTACTTTCAAACACATACGCAAGGTATGTTTCACACCCCTTTTCACATATCTCCGAGCGGTCATAGAAGATATTATCGCGGCACTCCTTTTAAATCAAGAGACTCGACTCGGACTACCTCATTATTTGCACTCCTCAAATCAATGGTTTTCCTTTGCGTCCACCATTGCATCATGTACGGTCACCAATCCATACCAAGAATAACATCAAATTCATCAAATGGTAGAAGCATCGATCGGCCGGAAACAGATTCTCGAATTATTAGGGGCATCTCTTGCACACTTTATCAACGAGTACGTATTGACCCAAAGGGTTTGACACTGAATTACGAACTCGAGAGACTCAACGGTAGAGTCTTCTTGGATGCTAAAGTTTCACATACATATGAATGAGTAGAGCCGGGTCAATCAATGCAATCACACTAGTATCAAAGAGAGTAAAAGTACCAGTGATAACGTCAGGGGAGGATGCCTCCTCTCGTGCGTGAATGGCATATGCTCTAGCAGGAGCACGGGTCTCGGATCGAACAGTACCGTATCGGTGGCTCCTCTCGATTACCACCCCTACCTCCTGAAATCCTCGGGGTCTACCTCTAGTGTCGCCCCAATCGATCTTGCACCTTGCATCTTATTCTTCTCATCTAGCTCCGTGCAATCTCTAATGAAGTGGTCCTTCAACCACATCCGTAATGAATCTTGTTAATGACTTACCCCAATATTCACCTAGGTGTCGTCTTCCACATTGGGGGCATTGGTCTCTCCGACGATTATTGCCCACACTAGCCACCAAGTAGCTCGGGAGTCCGTCGATGGTCGTGCTCTAATGGAAATTCCCTTGATCGTCCTCGATTTATTAGTGTCCTCCCGAACTTCTTTACAATCGAGAACGGAGCTTTACCCATCGATCTCTTACGATAGTCTTTAGCTTCAAATTCACCTTCTTCTTCTCCTTTCCAAGTTCTTCCGCCTTGCGTGCTCGTTCGACCAGCGTCACGAACTCCTTTATCTCCAAAATACCCACTAGTAGTTTTAAATCTTCATTCAATCCTTCTTCAAATCTTTTGCACATAGCAACCTCATCGGCCACACACTCCGAGCATACCGACTAAGTCTTACGAACTCATGTTCAGATTCGTATCTTGTCATACGGCCTTGCTTGAGTTCCAAGAATTCCTTACGCTTTTGATCGATGAACCGTTGACTAATATACTTTTTCAAAATTCATTTGAAATAAATCCCAAGTAACTCGCTTCGTTTGGGACTATGGAGATCAAAGTCCTCCACCAATAGTAAGTCAATCTCGCAACAAGGATATAGCACACTTTAGACATTCATCGGTGTGCATGAGTTCATCAAACACCGAATGGTGTTCTCAAGCCGAACTCGGCTCTTTTGGCATCATCAAGAACTATGGCCTTAAACTCCTCAAATTTCGCTTTCTAATCAAGTCTGGTGGCTTACTCGGCCTCATAGGATCGAAGAATCGATGGCATTACAGTGCCCTTGGGTGGATTATTTAAATTGGAATTGTTGGACAGCCGGATTGGTTGGGCGTATTGCGCTACCCACTCATTCATCATGGTAAAGAAGGCTTGTTTTGCCTCCTCACCTTGATTATTCGCAGATGACTGAGGTTCAACAGGCGGCGTCCCTTGTGCAGGAGCAGCCGCTACACTTTCAACGTCATCCGCGATCGCGACTTGAATCTCGTTTCTCTTGATCTATAATGCCAAATTAATCTTATTTCATCAAAACAGCATTTAATACGAACTTTGGAAAAATTACACTTTTGCCCCTAAATTTTTGCATAATTACACTTTTGCCCCTAGGCTCGGGAATTAAACTTTATTCCTTGTTCTTATGTTTTATAACATGCTGATCATTTTTCCCTTCTATGGCAACATCAAATTCTTACTCTAACATATACTTGTGACTATTAGGTATTTTTGCCGATTAAGCCCTTTTACTCGTTTTCACTCAAAACCGAGTAGCACAAGTTGTCTAACTAATTTAAAACCCCATATTCTATCATAAAACATCAAAATACACAAATTTCACCTATAGGTATTTTTCCAAATATAAACCCTAGGTTGAATTATTGCTAACATAAGCTTAATCGAGCTACCGGGATTCCAAAAACGTAAGAACATTAAAAACGGGGCTTGGAATCACTTACTATGGATCTTGGAAGCTTGAAACAAACCCTAACTATGGAGAACCCTTGAAATTTCGGCCTAATGAAGAAGATGGACAAAAATTGGCTTTTAATTTTGTTTTTAATTCCTTTTAATAACTAAATGACCAAAATGCCCTTACTACTAAACTTTCCAAAAATTCCTTCCATGTCCTAATTTTTTCCATGAACTTAAAATTGGTCAAATCTATTTAAGGTCTCCTAATTAATATTTCAATGCAATTTCATACTAAAAACTTCTAGAATGCAAATTTTGCAACTTATTCGATTTAGTCCCTACTTTCAATTTAAGCACTTTAGGCATAGAATTTCATCACGAAATTTTCACACAATCATGCAATCATATCATATTCATCAAAATAATTATAAAATAATTATTTCTATCTCGGATTTGTGGTCACGAAACCACTATTCCGATTAAGCCCTAATTCAAGATATTACACTCTCTGAGTTGTCATCTATGTTAGCTTGAAATTCCTCTGCCCCATGCTTTCATATCTTGTCTATCGGAGGCTTCTCCCTCCTAAACACCTCTGCTCCTAGCGGAGCTACAAGAGCATACTGAGGAATCAAAAGAGGTGGGGGAGGTGGAGTGTTCAGATTCACACGAACAAACTCCGTATACCAAGCACCCATCATTCAGAGGTAGGCTTCTCTAGCCCTTCCGCCTTGGCCCATAGTCACGGGCTCACTATCAACTGGCACGGTCTGTTCAGCGGGAGCTGGAGCGTTACACTCCACGTCATTCACCGTAGCTCTATCCGGATCCATTTACTATATGTAAATACAATTTAAAATCGTCAGGAGTCGTCACACTATTAATATATAGTTATGGCATGTATTAGCTAGACTCGTACTCATGCTAGGTTAGTCCTAGAACCAAGTAAACTATAGCTCTAATACCACTAAATGTAACACTCCAAACCCGTACCCTACACCCGGGTAGAATACGAGGTGTTACCTAACTCGGTCACATACATTCACACGTTTCTTAGGCATCAAAATTTGGTCAAATTAAAAACTCCATAATAAAGGCCTACTAGGCTCTAAACGTTCATTAAAGACTATTCGAGAATGATTTAGGTCTTACCATGAACCCTAAAAAATGTTACTAGTCACAGGGGCACATGCCCGTATAGGAGGGGCAACACGCCCTTGTGACCAATTCGACATGGTCGTGCTGATGGCCCGTGTGACTCACATGGCCTAAGCAGTACAGGGACACGCCCGTGTCCCTGGCCCGTGTCCTTCACATGGCCATGACACACCCGTGTCCTAGCCCATGTGTACAAACCTGGACATTCTGTTTCTGACGTCAGCAATTCTTAAAGGTCACACGGCCAAGGCACACGCCCTTGTCCTAGGCCGTGCTTTTCACACGGCTGAGACACACGACTGTGTCTCTGCCCGTGTGTTTACTACCATGCATACTGACTTGCAAAGGCCGGATCACAAGCCCATGTGGTGGACCGTGTGTCACAAACGACCTAGATACACACCTGTGTACCTATCCGTGTGGACAAAATAAGGCATTTACCATGCCTCTTTGCCACCCTTATTTACATAACCTACATAATAACAATTTATACCAAATAAGGGTACATCACATAGCCAAACTGACCACGATGGACAACAGTTTATTTGTGTGTTTTACTCATCCATGAAAATAATATCTTCAATATAAATATCAAAATGAGCATTGACCATTATCCATGGCCTTATACAAAATAAATGTATTTATCTCAAGCCAACACATTTGGCTATTTCTCAATGACACAAAACATTAAATTTTAGCCTCTATACATGCCATACACAAAAATAAGAAATCTAACTATACTGAGTGCTTTGAATGATAGTGTGATCGTGGCCTCCGACATCTATTAATCCTTAAGCTATTTAGGCGACACTATAAGAAAATAGAGAAGAAAGGGAGTAAGCATAAAGCTTAGTAAGAAGTATGCAAACACATAACAACAACTATACCATTCATCAACATGCTCTTGATATAAATAGGCATAAACACAACTTACTCATCACAATCTAATACCCATCATATAATATATATTGAACTCACGTCTCACACAAACTGAATAGGTACCTGTATCACTCACAAAATGGTTGTACTTTTCTCTTGATTTTAAACCACAACTCTCACCGTTGAACCATTTAGAACACTACCAGATATTCAATGAGCCTCAACATAGGGTAGGATGTCGATGCCATGTCCCGGACATGGTCTTACACTAGCTCAACTCGTAGTCGATGCATGTCCAAGAAATGTCTTACACTGGCTTACATCTTGAGGCTGATGCATGTCCCAAACATGTCTTACACTAGCTCTTATCTCAATACCGATACCGTGTCCCGGACATGTCTTACACTAGCTCACAATACCTCATACGTTATGGCATGAATATCCGATTTATTTCTTATGGTTCAAACGAGAATTCTACTATCTCAATTATCATCATGCATTCTCATTTCCAAAATCAAGTAATTCATGCTAAATTAACTCGTCACATATAATGACAATGTAGTTGTATTATTTGCATACAACTTACCTCGGTTACGAAAATATGGTTTCTAGTTGGTCTAATCAATTTGCTTGGTCTTCCCACGGTCTTAGTTCGGAGTTTGAATTTCTTGATCTATAAAAACAAAAATTTACAAATTTAATCACTTTATCGATCTAGGCACTCAATAATCTATACTTGGGCAAAATGACCATTTTGCCCTTAGACTTTTGTAAAATGACCATTTTATCTCGAGGTCCAAAAATCAATTTTTATCGACTTTCCTCATATCAAAAGCCTAGCCAAACCCCTTTTTCTCTTATAACAAATCCAAAATTTCTACTATCTCACATATTGATAAACTATAATTTATACATAGTTTTATCCCATGCTTAACACATTTATGGATGGTTTCTCCCTAGATTTGATGAATTCGATGCTCTTAATCCTTTAATTTCATGTTTTATACTTAGGTGAGCTTAGGAGAGTAAAAAGAGCAAGAAACGGGCTGAAAATGGAGAAAATGGACCCACATGGGAAATCAACATGGCCTGAACTTCCTCACACGGGCGTGTCATATGGTCGTGTCCATTTGGCAGGATCGAAGCATGACTTACACGGGTAGACTACACACCCGTGCTTATTCAACAGCCTTGACCACGGGCTAGAGTAATCGCACACGGGCGTGTCACACGGGCATGTCCTTGCCGAGCCCAAATATATCCCTATTCAGAAAAGGCCACTTTTGAGGGCTCTTAGGCATTTTAAAGCCTATTTAAACACCGGAGGAGGCACTTAGAAGAGAGACACGGAGTTGGAAGTAAGGAATTACTCTAGGGAAGCCGATTGGTCCATCTCAGAATCTGGATTCATTGTCAAGACTAAAGATCTCCCTTCAATTTCCATTCAGGGGTTTTGGGTTTTCTTTATGTTTTGTATTCATTACTCTTCTGAGATGTTTTCTTTTATAATTATGAACTAAAGCCCCTAAATACCTAAGGGGAATGAAACCTAAGACAAATCTTGTTACTATTATCTGAATTGTATGATAAATATTTGACTTGTTCTTAATTATGTGTTCTTAATTCTTGTTTTAATATTCCAGGATATTGATTCAAGTTAATGCTCTTATTCAGAGGAGGAAAAAACCCTGTCTAAGAGTAAATTTGTTGTATTTAAGCGGAGTTGATTGCACACCTAGAGATAGCGTGATAAGATTTTACCGGATTAGGGTGAAACCTAATAAGGGGATCCATAGATCGAGTTAATGCAACACTAGGGCGTTAATTAGAAAGAAATTTCAATTAATCAACCTAGGGTTAGACGTTATTAGTGTCTAGAGAGATAATAATATAACTTAGGAATTTCTACGGATCAAGTCAAATGAATAAATCGTCTGATTCATAGTCAAATAACAAGTGAAGTCTAGGTGAATTTTTCCTTGGGTATTGTCTTAATCAATCGAATTTTCCCAAAAGCTTTTCCCTAATTTCTTTTTGTGCACTCTTAGTTTAGTTAATTAGTTTAGATAAATAAATCCCTTAATTTTTAGGATAGATAATAAAAAAAAGTAATTACTAGTACTATTGGTTCCTTTGGGTTCGACAATTCGGTCTTGATAAAGCTATACTACTGTTCGATAGGTACACTTGCCTTCATCGTGATAATAGTTAGTTTGAAAAACGATTAATTATAAATTTTTAAAACCTGTCGCGAATATCACGTACCAAGTTTTTGGCGTTGTTGCCGGGGACTAAGATATTAGGAACACTCAATTTTTATTACTTTAGCCATTCTATTTTATTTGCAATTTAAATTTTTATTTTCTTTTCTAATTTTTCTTTTATTCGTTCCTAGCAAGTTTTCATAGTGTATGACTAGAAGAAACCCGTTGGGACCATTACTGTTTGATAGTGAGATCGATTGCACAGTTCGCAGAAACCGAAGAGAAATAAGACGAAGCTTACGATACACAGAGGTAGAGTAAGAGGACGATACTTCAACCACAACCGAGGAGATGGCTAAAAACCAAGAAAATCCGCTACCTCTTGCAATTGCTGCTAATTAGAATCCTGCTCCCTATGTATGATTGTGCTAAACCTTCTTTAACAGGAATTGAATTGAGCATAGTTAGGCCTGCTGTTGCTGCAAATAATTTTCAACTGGAAACTAACACCATTCAAATGATCCAACAGTTTGTTCAGTTTGATGGTTTGCAGGACGAGGATCCCAATGCTCACTTAGCAAATTTCTTAGAGTTTTGCGACACTTTTAAAATCAATGGCGTTTCTGATGAAGCCATTTTCCATTGGTTGTTTCCCTTTTCATTGAGGAATAAGGCTAAACAACGGTTGAACTCATTACCACGAAGGTCAATCACTACTTGGGAACAAATGACCGAAAAGTTTTTATTAAAATATTTTTCGCCAGTTAAAACAGCCAAATTACGTAATGATATCTCCTCTTTTGTGTAGATGGATTTAGAAACACTCTACAATGCATGGTAGAGAGATACAAGGATCTGTTGAGAAGGTGCCCTCACCATAGGTTACCACTCTGGCTACAGGTTCAAATGTTTCACAAGAATCATTCGACTCGACAGATGATCAACTCAACCGCTGGCAAAACTATCAATAATAAGACACTTGAGGATTATTATGAATTTATAGAAGAGATGTCATTGAATAATTATCAGTGGCAAGTTATGAGGACAAAGCCAACAAAAACAACTGGCGTTTTTAATGTCTATTCGGTCACCATGCTCTCTAATCAGGTAGAACTTTTGAATAGAAAAATTGACGATTTTCTTGGTACTTCACAAGTTCACCCAGTAATGCAGTGCGAAACAAGTGGAGGTGGATCAAGCAATTTAGAATACCCACCCTATGACCACAACATGGAGAACGAGCAGTTAAATTACATGGGTAATAATCCTCGATCTCAAAATAATCCTTATAGTAATACTTACAATGCAGGTTGGAGGAAACACCGAAATTTCTTATGGGGAGGCCAAGGGAATCAGAGACCACCACCTCCAGGCTTCCAACAACCATCCTACCAATAAGAGAAAAAGCTGAACCTTGAGGAGATGCTAACAAAATTCATCTCGGCGTCAGAAACTCATTTTCAGCATACCAAGACGGCACTTAAAAATCAACAAGTGTCGATTCAAGGGCTCGAAACTCAGATAAGACAGCTTGCCAAACTAATTTCTGAAAGACCACTAGGAAGTCTACCTAGTAACACTGAACCCAACCCAAGAGAGCACGTGAAAGCAGTTACACTAAGGAGTGGGAAAGTGTTAGCTGAGTCTGAAAAGAAGCCACCACAAGAAGCTGACAGAAAGGAGGTCGAACCCGAAAATAATGACAATCTAATGCCAAAAGAATATAAACCACCAATCCTATACCCAGCAAAATTGAAAAAAGACCGCATGGATGCACAATTCGGTAAATTTCTTGAACTTTTTAAAAAATACATATTAACTTACTTTTTGTTGAAGCTATATCGCAGATGCCTACATATGCAAAATTTTTAAAGGAGCTTCTAACAAACAAAAGGAAGTTTGAAGACTTATCTACAGTGGAACTTAATGAGGAGTGCTCAGCCATACTCCAAAATAAGCTGCCAACCAAACTGAAAGATCCAGGAAGTTTTACTATTCCCTGCTTAATTGGTAGTTTGAATGTTGATAAAGCACTAGCTGATTTAGGCACCATCATTGATTTGATGCCATATAAAATGTTTAAACAACTTGGTCTTGGGGAACCTAAACCCACTAGGATGAGTATTTAATTAGTTGATAGATCTGTTAAATATCCTAGGGGAATTATAGAGGACATACTTGTAAAAGTAGATAAATTTATATTCCCTATTGATTTCGTTGTGCTTGACATAGATGAAGATGTTGAGGTGCCTTTAATTTTAGGTCGGCCATTTTTTGGCCACTGCTAAGGATGTAATTGATATGGGTGATGGTAAATTGGTACTTAGAGTAGGTGATGAAGAGATTATTTTTAAAATTTATGATGCCATGATATTTTCTAGGGAACAGGATGACTCATGTTATTTTATCAACTCTATTGATCATGCTACTTAAGATTCTTTTCAGGAAATCGTACACAAGAACACGATGGAACTGTGTCTTGCCCAAGGAGAGGGGGTGGATGATGATTCTGAGATAGGGGCCGAACTAAACTCCAATGAAACTTCCCCTAAACTAGCAGAATATAAGGGAATTAAGGTAAAAGATGAACCTAAGCAAAAACCCTCTATTGAAGAACCTCCCAAACTGGAACTTAAACAATTTCTGAATCACTTGGAATATGCATTCCTTGGAAATAATTCTACATTATTGGTAATTATTGAATCTAACTTGCAACCCAAGGAGAAAGAGGAATTACTCCAAGTATTAAGAGAGCATACCCCCAAAATTTTAATGGAAGATGAATATAAACTATGAGTGCAAGCCCAAAGATGACTGAACCCTAACATGAAGGAAGTTGTTAAAGCAGAGGTAATTAAACTCCTAGATGTTGGAATTATTTATCCTATTTCTGACAGTTCTTGGGTGAGTCCAGTGCAGGTTGTTCCTAAGAAAGGAGGCATGATTGTTGTAGCCAATGAGAATAATGAATTAATCCCAACAAGGACAGTCACAGGTTGGAGAGTGTGCATTGATTATAGGAAGCTAAATGTTGCCACGAGAAAAGATCACTCCCCCTTCTATTAATTGACCAAATGTTGGAAAGATTGTTAGGACACATGTACTACTGCTTTTTAGACAGACTTTCTAGCTATTTTAAAATCCCAATAGCTGCTGAAGATCAAGAAAAGATGACATTTACATGTCCATACGGTACGTTTGCTTATCGTAGAATGCCTTTTGGATTATGTAATGCTCCTGCTACTTTTCAGCACTGCATAATGGCCATTTTTGATGAACTCGTAGAAGACATCATGGAGGTATTTATGGATGATTTCTCAGTTTTCGGTAACTCTTTCCATCTTTGCCTCAAAAATTTAAAACGAGTGTTAATAAGATGTGAGGAAACAAACCTTGTGCTTAACTGGGAAAAATGTCACTTTATGGTTCAAGAAGGTATTGTGTTAGGACATAAAATTTCTAGTAAAGGAATTGAGGTTGATAAATCTAAAATTGAAACCATTGAAAAACGACCTCCCCCTAATTCGGTTAAGGCTATTAGAAGCTTCTTAGGACATACTGGGTTTTATAGAAGATTTATTAAAGACTTTTCTAAAATAGCTAAGCCTTTGACTAAATTACTAGAAAAAGATGTGCCTTTTAATTTCAATCAGGAGTGTTTAGAAGCATTTAATACTTTAAAGGATAAATTGACTAAAACTCCAATTATAATTGCACCTGGTTGGAATTCACCATTTGAACTAATGTGCGATGTGAGTGATTTTGCAGTAGGTGCAGTTTTGGGACAGCGAAGAGATAAACATTTTCAACCTATCTATTATGCTAGCAGAACTTTGACAGCCGCATAAGAAAACTACACCACCACGGAGAAAAAGTTGCTAGCTGTGGTTTTTGCATTCGATAAATTTAGGTCATATTTAATATTGTCTAAAGTTGTCGTTTATACTGACCATTCCGTTCTTCGCCACCTTTTGACTAAAACTGATGCAAAACCTCGACTCGTTTGATGGATCTTATTATTGCAGGAATTCGACTTGGAGATTAAGGATAAGAAAGGAGCTAAAAATCTTACGGCTGACCATCTCTCCAGGCTTGAAAACTCAAGTACCAAAGAGCCAGATGACATTGAAATAAATGATTCATTCCCTGAAGAACAATTTTTTGATATATCTGATTCTAAGGTACCTTGGTTTGCAGATATTGCAAATTTTTTAGCCGCTAACATTATCCCAAAAGGGTTGACACATCAGCAAAAGAAGCGATTCTTCACTGATGTTAAAAACTACTTCTGGGAAGACCCTTTTCTTTTCCGTAAATATGCAGATCAAATCATTAGGAGATGCGTTACAAGGACAGAAGCATTGAAAATCTTGGAACATTGCCACTCAGGACCGACTGGGGGACATTATGGTGGAAATAAGACCGCACATAAAGTTCTCTAATCAAGTTTTTATTGGCCCACTCTATTCAAAGATGCCAACATGTATGTTACTTCTTGTAACAAATGTCAAAGGACAGGTAATATATCCAAACGTGATGACTCAGACATATATGCTCTCATCTGAAATATTTGACATTTAGGGTATCGACTTCATGGGTTCATTCCCTAGTTCATTTGAGAATAAATACATCTTAGTAACTGTTGATTATATGTCCAAATGGGTTGAGGCCCAAGCTTTACCGATTAATGATGCTAGAGTAGTAGTACGATTCCTTAATAAACTTTTCTCTCGATTTGGTACACCTAGAGCAATTATCAGTGATAGGGGTACTCATTTTTGTAACGCCCAATTTGAGAAGACCCTTAAGAAATACGGAGTTCATCACAGAACAGCTACTCCTTATCATCCTGAAACTAGTGGCCAAGTCGAAGTAGCGAACTGAAAGCTTAAACGTATCCTAGAAAAGACAGTAGAATTAAACAAGAAGGATTGGGTGATGAAAGTAGATGATGCTTTATGGGCTTATAGAATTGCTTTTAAAACTCCTATAGGAACATCACCTTATAGACTTGTTTATGGGAAAAGTTGTCATCTACCGTTTGAGTTAGAACACAAGGCATTCTGGGCTATAAAATTTCTAAACCTTGACCACAAATTAGCAGGTGAAAATAGGTTGATGCAGTTGAACGAGTTAGTTGAGTGGCGAGCCAATGCATATGAAAATTCACGCCTATATAAGGAAGCGACAAAGCACCGCCACGATGCCCGTTTGAAGTAACGAAGCCAATTTGAAGTTCGAGATCTTGTCCTGCTATATAACTCGAGGCTCAAATTGTTTCCTGGAAAGCCTAAATCACGATGGTCAAGTCCTTTCGTAGTTCAAACTGTGTTTCCATATGGCACAGTAGAGGTAAGTCATCCATCACAAGGCACTTTTAAGGTAAATGGACATAGTCTCAAAATTTATAACTGTGAGAATTTCAAAGACGATAAAGAAGAGCTACGGCTCCATGAAGTTACCTAAATATACCCACAAGGTAGAGTCGAGCTTAGACTATAAACAAGTGCTTCTCGGGAGGCACCCTGAGCACTAACAGTGTTAACTTCTTTAAATTTTAGTCTTCAACATTTAATTCACTAACTGAGTAACTGAACACAGGATTTCCAGAACCACACAGCCAGACACACGGGCATGCTGTAGGCCGTACACATACCATGGAAGGCAACACAATCGTGTGATACGGTCATGTGAAAACAGAGCAAAAACATTTCCCCAACACGAGATCCAATAAGTTGCCACGGCCGTGCGACATGGCCGTGGGCAATCCTGCCAAATTAACACAGGTGTACGACACGACCGTGCCCATCAACCGTGGTTGAGCCTATTAAAATAACACAGGCGTGCGCCAGCATACACAGGCGTGGGAGAAGTGAATGAAGATTGACACGGCCGTGCAACATGGCCATGTACACCAATATGCCCAATTTTGAAAACCACGAAATACACGAGCTGAAATGAGGGCGCACGGGCGTGCCCCAATTTCTTTATAAACACCTATTATTTATTTTATTTTTATCTTTATATTTTGAAATTACTTTTTGTTTCCTTTTAATCCTATTTTATCTTGAGATTTTATAATTTTTATTTGGCTATTTCTTTACGAGTAATTATGCTTCTTTATATTTCCTAAAAAGTTCCTGATTCTATCACAGTTATAAGGAGCTTCAAAGCTCACTATTACTTAGGAACTTGCAACTTCATTGGATAAGGTTCTCCACGACTGTCAAGTCCTACCCGACCACCACCGGAGTATCCTCCTCTACTCTCATCATTGCCTTCGCCGATTATTTTCCGTAACTATAATTCAAGGAGTTCATTCATCATTTAGGAAGTTTCACGTCTCTCCCTATCTTATGATTTTATATCTATATGTTTCAATATATCTATCTTTGTACATTAAGGGCAATGTACATCTTAAGTGTGGGGGGTCTTTTATATCATCATTAGAAATCCCTGAATTTTGTCTTATTCTCACGTGAATCACTCATATCACTATTAGAATGAATTTTAATGAATTTATGATTTTTATTGATATGTCTTGAATTAAAACATAGGCAATTATGCATTGATTGTTTAAACTTTAAGACATTAGGGAATCAAGCATGATAAGTTGATTTTTGAAGAATTAAAAAAAAACTTTTAGGTTGCTTCCCTAAGTTTAGGTATTATCTAGAGTTGAAATTCACAAGTTTAAACATCAAAAAGCCATAATTTTTGTGAGATCTTGAGCCTTTAGAGCATATTTTATTTCTTTCATGCTCACTTATATTATGAGTGCGTCAGTATTGATTTGTTATTCTAGAACTTGCTTGATTATGCATTCACGACCACACCATTTGATTTGATATGTCAAGATGATAAAGGCACTTAGGTTTAACCCAATCATTCCACAAAAGCCTACCTTCATAATTAACCCTTAGCGAACCCCTTTGAGCCTAACAAACCATCAATTGATTTACCGTCAATATTAACCCATAATCATTATTGTTGAAATCCCCTAATTTGATCCCTATTTTTTGTCGAGATTTGACTTGAACTAATTGCTTAACTATGTTTTATTCTTCGTTGCAACAATTAAGTTCTATGTTATTTGACTTGTTCTTAAAAAAAATCCTTACACATATATTAGTAGTAATTCGTCGTTTTTTGAGCTTGAGTGTTAATTTCATATTCTAAGAAGAAGCTCACTTGTATTCAATTGATAGTTAGTTATTTTTATAGTTAGGTGATTTCTTCAATTCAATCTCGATTCTAACATTTTCCTTCAGCTTGTGACCATGCCCCCTAACTAAAGCCACGTTACAACCCTCTAAAGACCTTTTTGATTGATGTATCATCACAATATATAGTGGTGGAGATTTGATTTTCCTACAAGCCTATGGTAATAACTTTTCATATTGACTAATGAGTGCTTTATTTGATGTCCTTAAACACCTCGAGTGATTTGAGTGAATCTTTAGTGAGGATGTTAAACACTGTGATATTTTAATCAAAGGTGATTACTTAGATGAGGGGGGACACCTATGTTTTCATGATAAATTGCTCAACTTGGAATGTTTGAAACTTTGATGTACTTGTAGTTGAATTTTAAATGTATGATTACTTATGGATTATGTTGACATATTATTGATAGGGATTATAAATTGAAAAGAATTTATTTTGATTGTGAGTTGAGGATTTTACTTGAGGACAAGCAAACGTTTAAGTGTGGGGGTATTTGATAAACTGTAATTTATACATATTTTTATCCCATACTTAGCACATTTATGGATGGTTTCTCCTTAGATTTGGTGAATTCGATGCTCCTAATCCTTTAATTTCATGTTTTATACTTAGGTGAGCATAGGAGAGTAAAAAAAGCGAGAAACAGGCCGAAAATGGAGAAAATGGACCCACGTGGGAAATCAACACGGCCTGAACTTCCTCACACGGACGTGTCACACGGCCGTGTCCATTTGGCAGGATTGAAGCACGACTTACACGGGTAGACTACACGCCCGTGCCTATTCAACAGCCTTAACCACGGGCCAGAGTAATCGCCCGTGCCAATTTCTCTTTGTGCACTCTTAGTTTAGTTTATTAGTTTAGATAAACAAATCCCTTAATTTTTAGGCTAGATAATAAAAAGAAAGTAATTACTAGTACTCTTGGTTCCTTTGGGTTCGACAATCCGGTCTTGCTAAAGCTATACTACTGTTTGATAGGTACACTTGCCTTCATCGTGATAATAGTTAGTTTGAAGAATGATTAATTATAATTTTTTAAAACCTGTCGCGAATATCATATACCACACATTTATCATCAAATTTTCAACTTATGCAAAATAGTCCCCATTAGGGTTTTCATGAGAAATCCCTTCACAAAAGTTATATATTACATATCTAATACTCATATTCTTCCATAAAATTTCAGAAAACTACACATGTTCTTTCATGAAAAAACCCTAAACTCTCAACCATTTTGCAAAATAGCCCCCTTAATAGAAAGCTTATGCTTCAAGGGGTCCAAAAATGTAAAAATCATCAAGAAAAATTAAGTAAATCACTTACTTGCAAGAGGAACAAGTTGCTGAAATTTTTGAAGCTCAAAACCCTTAAAAATGGCTGAAAAATTGGTGGTAGTGGAGAAGATGAGAATGTGATATCATCTATTTCTTATTTTATTTCTATTTTAGTCAAATTAGCCACCAAACCCACCAAACTTGGACTTTTTTGACCAAATTGTCTCCTATGGCCGGCGGCCATGCACTATCTTAGGGTCTAATTGTCTTTTAAAAACCCCCAATCTAGGTTCTCTAGCTATTTGGCACCTTTAGCTATTAGAATAGGACTTTTGTACCTTATGCGATTTAGTCCTTTTTCGAAATTAGGCCCTCAAACGCTAAAATTAATTCACCAAAATTTTCATACACCTTTATAATCAGGCTATAACCCCAAAACAATTAATAAAATAATTTCCCAACTTCAAATTTGTGGTCTCAAAACCAATGTTCTGACTAAGCCCAAAATTGGGTTGTTACAACATACATATCACGAACCCAGACCCTCAATGAGTTCGGATTTCTTAATTCCTAGTGACATGTCACTTGTATCCTAAACTATTCATAAGGTTCAAACGGGATTTTGTTCTCACATGTGCATAACATCTCCATCCTACTTGCTCGTAACGTCGTGGATAACGACCAATATCATTCATACTTACAAAGTTACCATTAGACATAGCATACATAATAATGATGAAACATTTATCACATAATGTCAACACATCAAAATATATTACATTATCACATTATTTACACATGTACTTACCTCGGTATAAAATGACAGTAATCGAGTCTAATCATCGTATACTTTATTCTTTCCCTGATCAAGACCCGGTTCACATTTTTCTTGATCTATAAGACCAAATTTAACTTGTTTATTAATCAAAATTTTCAAATCAATCCATAATTCATGCTTTGGTAATTTTACCTTTTTACTCCTATCTTTTCACTTATTAATGATTTAGTCCCTAGACTCGTAAAATGAAATGCATGCATTTTCATTGTTACCCAAGCCTAGCTGAATTTTCCTTGTACTCATAACAGCCCATATTTTCATCAAAATCATATTTTATCACTTATTTTACACCTTTTTCAATTTAGTCCTTTTTATTGGTTTTCATGAAAAATCACGTAGTAAAATATGTTTATCACACACCAAACTCTCATATTCCTCCATAAATCTTCAAAATACATGCATGTCACACATGGTTAAATTTTCATACATAAGCCCTACTTCAAAATAAGGGTGGAAATAGGTAAATCAAGCTACGAGGACTTCAAAAATGAAAAGAACATTAAAAAGGGCGCTTGGGAGCACTTACAATCAAGCTTGAAAGTTGAACCCTAGCTATGGTGTATTGAGAATTTCGGCCAAGCATGAAGAAGATGAGCTCATTTTTGCTTTGATTTTCCCTTTTTATTCTTTTAATTACCAAATGGCCAAAATGTCTTTAAGGTCTTTCTTTCAAATTTTTCCTATGCATGCCCATTTTTGTCCAAAATTTTAAAAATTAGTCAAATTGTTAATTAGGACCTTCTAATTTATAATCTAAAGCATTTTCATGCTTAAATATTCTAGGACACAAGTTTTGCATCTTATTCAATTTGGTCCCTAAAGTTCAATTAGGCATTTTATATCTAGAATTTCTTCATGAAACTTTCACACAAGCATGCATACATATCATGGACCTCATAGTAATCATAAAATCATTATTTATAACTCATATTTGTGGTCTTGAAACCACTATTCTGACTAGGCCCTAGTTCGGGATGTTACAAATTTCGTCCTCGAAAATCTTACCAAAAGAAGTTGCTTTCAACTCTTATGATATACTTTGACAAATTTCTCAGAATCACAAATCATATAAACCAAAATACAGATAACATCTTTCTTTTTAGAGGTACAATATGTAACACCCCTTACCCGAGACCATCGCCGAAGTCAAGCACGAGGCGTTACCAGACTTATCTTACTTGTTCGGGGCATAATTTTTTTTACTTTTAAAAATTAATTCGCTTGCATTCATCCAATAAATCCTTAAAAAGGGGCATCGAGGCCCTAAAACGTGCAGTCGGAACGGTTCGGGACTAAATAGGGAACATTAAACATTTTCCAATTACTTACACAAATCAAAACAATTTATTTCACTATTTATAATAAAACTATCCATCTGCATAACAGTCACTAAATTAATTATAACTAGAGTTACGAAACTAAAAATTTAAATCTGTAAATATTCCCTGAAACTAGATTCATATATCTTCTTACCATAATTTTTCCAAAATTTTTGGTTTGGCCAATTAGTACATTTTATTCATTAAAAGTTTCCTTGTTTTGCAGCTTAGCAGACCTACATCTCTTCACTAAAAATCGATTATCTCTTTCTACAGCATTTGGATAATGTTTTTGTTTATTTCTAATGAAAATGGACTCACTAAGGAATATAGAAATATAAACTATGACATATAATTCTTTTTATACAATTTATAGTGAGTTTCTAGAGTTGGAACAGGGGATCACGATGTCACTCTGAACCAGTCTTACAAAAATTTAAATATCTCAGAATATAGATTTCCTTTGCTTACTCTGTTTCTTTCCTATGAAAATAGACTCAATAAGATTTAATTCTATATCTCATTCACCATTTATTTCTATTCTTACAATTTTTAGTAATTTTTCAAAACCATGTCACTGTTGCTATTTCCTAACTATTCCATGGCCAACTCTTACTCCTTCATAATTTCTTTGCATCAAACCTCATTTAGGAATACATAATACCAAAACATGTTCTTAATTAGATATATCATAAGCTAATCTTTACCAAGTATTCACATGGCATTCTTTAATCATACCATAAGGACATACACACAATATAGGCAAGTCCCTATACATGCCATAACTTAAAGTATTTCTAGTCACAAAATACTGAGATAGCTCATTGATAGTGTGAGACGAACTCCGACGTCCTTACGATTTTTTGAGTCGGCTTTGCTATACTATAAAAAAAGACAGAAAAGAAAGGGATTAAGCATAAAGCTCAGTAAGTTTGCATGTAAATAAATAACAACATTCTAAATGAATTATCAAGATAACATGAACCTTTCGAACATGGACTTATCTTACCTTCCTTTTGGTAGACACTTTAAATTTTTCGTTGAACCACTTAGAGTACTAAGGATACACAAGTACCTTTCCTTTTTAAACTTACCATTGTCATGTCTTGACATGGTCCTACGTGGTATATTTGCCTTATGAATTCGCCATTGCCATGCCTTGGCATGGTCTTACATGGGATCTTTGTCTTATTGTAGTTTATCAATGCCATGTCTTGACATGGTCTTGCATAATTTCCTTGCGTTGTAAAACATACTAATGCCATGCCTTGGCATCGTCTTACTTGGTATCCTTAAACCCTAATGTCATGACATTTTTATCCTACACATTCCTATGGTTCAACCGGGACTTTTAAGTATCATTTCTCCGTCAATTCTTGCTTGAATCATCAAGGAATAAACTTACAAAATAAATATATTGATGCCGAAAAATAACATCATTAACTATAAATAATAAAACATTGCATTTATTTATCGCAAACTTACCTCGATGCAAAATACGAACAAATATTTTGATTTAGTCCTCAACCTTCTTCTTTCCTCGGTCTAACCTCGAATTTCGTTCTTCTTGATCTATAATAGAAAATTTAACTTATTTAATATTCACATTTATCTTATTTAATATTCACATTTATCAAAACAGTCCTTAACTCTAACTTTGGAAAAATTAAGATTTTGCCCCTAAACTTTTGCATATTTACACTTTTTCCCCAAGGCTCGAAAATGAAACTTTATCCTAATTCTTATGTTTTAGGAGATGTTGGTCATTTATTTACCTACGGCAACATCAAATTCCCACTCTAACATGTATTTATGACCATTAGGTATTTTTACCGATTATGTCGTCTTACTAGTTTTTGATCAACTCTGATACATTCCTCGGAGGCTTCCAATCAAAAATGGGTGAAATCTTGCTCGGATCAACTCTAATACCTTCACCTGAGACTATATGTGCAAGAAAACCAATTTCTCATAACCAGAACTCACTTTAGCTAAACTTGGCATAAAGCTGATTATCTCTCAAAGTCTGTAAAACTGTTCTTAAATGCTCTGAATGCTCAGTCTTATCATGAGAATAAATCAAGATATCATCAATGAACACAACTAAAAATTTATCCAAGTAAGGTCTGAAAATTCAATTCATTAAGTCCATAAAAATAGCAGGAGCATTAGTTAAGCCAAATGGCATCACAAGGAACTCATAATGGCCATACCTAGTCCGGAAAGCAGTCTTCGGAACATCAGACTCTTTAACTCGCAAATGATAATATCCGGATTTCAAATCTATCTTGGAAAACACAGTAGCTCCCTTCAATTGATCAAAAAAATCATCAATTCTAGGCAGTGGATACATGTTCTTAATAGTCATCTTGTTAAGCTGCCGATAATCTATGCATAACCTCATTGAACCATCTTTCTTTTTCACAAAGAGGACTGGTGCACCCCATGGTGAACAACTAGGTCTTGCAAAGCCTTTCTCTGTTAGTTCCTACAACTGAACTTTCAATTCTCTCAATTCTATTGGAGCCATTCTATAAGGAGCAATAGAAATGGGTGTTGTACCCGGAACCAATTCAATACCAAACTCAACTTCTCTGATAGGATGCAAACCTAGTAGTTCTTCCGGAAACACATCAGGAAACTCACATATCACAGGCACTGATTCAATTTTCAACTCTAGATCTTTAGTATTCAACAAAAAAGCAAGATAAGCTTCATATCATTTTCTCAAGCATTTTTGAGCAACATAACAGAAATCATGGTAATTGAACTATCTGACTCATCTGAATTAACCCGAAGAATTTCACCATTTTCGCATTTCAACTCAATGAATTTCTTTCCACAATTCACTATCATGTCATGCCCAGTCAACCAATCCATACCAAGAATCACATCAAACTCATTAAATGGCAATAGCATGAGATCGGCCGGAAAACAATAACCTCTAATCATCAAAGGGCAATTTTTACATACTTTGTCTACTAATACATACTGACCCAATGGATTCAATACTTTAATCACAAATCCCGTAGACTCTATGGACATGTTCGTACTAGGCATCAATTTTGTAACACCCCTCGCCTGAATCCCTCGCCGGAACAAGGTTCGAGGTGTTACCTAACTTAAACTCAGTCAATCACACAAAAACCGTGCCGAAAAATTTCAATCAATTTAAAACTTTTCTTTTCACATGCAATTTGTCCCATTTATGGGCTTACGAGGCCCAAAACATAACTAGCCAACATAGGCCAATTCACATGGCCAAAACACTTTATCAATACAAGCCAACACCTTTGGCTAAATTATAATATCACATACTTAACATTAAAACCCTATACATGCCATAGACTCGAAATACTAGGATTTACTTACACCAATAGCGTGAGCTCGACAGTGTGATAATATCTCCGGCGAACTCCAACCCGAGCAGGTAACTGGAGTCAACAATCTATAAAACAGAGGAATGTAACAACGGAGTAAGCTTTCACAAGCTTAGTAAGTTTTAAGCAATGCAAACAAATAAACGCAATTATACTTTGATTATTCAATTTCTCAAGCGGCCATATTCTAGGATGTTGCCATCTGGCCGAATATACACATGCACATAATGCATATTCAGTATTCTTATAACACTTAATCTGAATTCATATAACATAAATAAATCAAATACCTTTACATACTTTCACACCTTGACCAAATGTATCATGATCATAGATATAGTTATAACATTTGTTCACATATGTATCACATTACACACTTATGATTCACTTCAAATCAAACTCACATATGAGTACATAATGCGTACCTGGCCCACTTAAAATATTGAATATATTCATTTGTCAATCTAACACGAGGTACCTTAGTCTTACACTTTTCTCAAATCACTAGCATTTCACCTGCTAGGCTCGAGGCCCGATATCATTTCACCGGTATTATAGCCTATTAGGCTCGAAAGCCCGAATAGTATCTCACTGGCATTATAGCCTGCTAGGCTCAAAGGCCCGAATAATATCTCACTGGCATTATATCCTGCTAGGCTCAAAGGCCCGAATAACATCTCACTGTCATTATAGCCTGCTAGGCTCAAAGGCCCGAATAACATCTCACCAACAGTATAGCCTGCTAGGCTCAAAGGCCCGAATAACATCTCACTGGCATTATAGCCTGCTAGTCTCAAAGGCCCGAATAACATCTCACCGGCACCGGCATTATAGCCTGCTAGGCTCAAAGGCCCGAATAACATTTCACCGGCATTATAGCCTGCTAGGCTCAAAGGCCCGAATAACATTTCACCAGTTCTTTCCCACTTTCATAACTTATACTTCAATCATGTATAACTGAAACACATATCTATGAACAAAGATTTTCATCCTTTCAACCATATAGTGTTTAATTTCCACATTGGAACACATATCTTAGTACATCAGTTAATAGTATAAAATTCGACTAGATATGCAAGTCACATACTGCTTATAACTTTAATTTAATATTCATTCAACACAAAGAACATATGTATATTTTCACTGAAGCATCATCTTAATACAATACATCTTGCTCACTGATTCGCACACAACCTTTCAAATTAGCAATTATAAGATGGTTCCGCACATAGCCCATCCTTATCGATAATTTACAATGGTTTTACCCTTACTCACATATATGACATAGGCATTTTTACCTATGCTTCTCAATTCACATTCATGATTCAATTCCAATCGATTTAATATGCATAAGTACATATCGCATACCTGACCAACTTAATGTATTGAACGAAATCGATTGTCGATTTAACACAAGGTCTCATAGTTGAACATAAACATGAAACCATTTCTTATATGTTTGATTCACATCAATCATCAAATTCATTTAATTCACATGTACTTAATTAGGTTGTTCGTATATGAATAATTTACTTTACAGAACAAATCCACATATCGTATTAGCCCATAGTCTTATAGCACCACACTTTTAATAGTTTACCTCATCGAAGTTCATATTTAATCACTTTAGTACCAAGCCACATTCGGCTACCACAAAGGACTAATAATAATAATTTTATACACATCATGGTTTCCTTTAGATATTTAATAATCACAAATCGTGATTTTAACATGCCGAAATAGGGCCTAAACAGAACAGTGGTTGTGAAACCACAAATCTGAGGTAGAAAATTTATTTTATTATTATTTTGAGGTTCATGATATGATTGCATGATTGTGTGAAAATTTCGTGATGAAATTCTATGCATAAAGTGCTTAAGTTGAGATTAGGGACTAAATCGAATAATTTGCAAAACTTGCATTCTAGAAGTTTTTAGTATGAAATTGCTTTGGAATATTAATGAGGAGGTCTTAAATAGAAATTTGACCAATTTCTAAGTCTATGGACAAAATTGGACATGGATGGAATTTTGGAAAGTTTAGTAGTAAGGGCATTTTGGTCATTTAGTTATTAAAATGAATTAAAAACAAAATTAAAAGCCAATTTTTGTCCATCTTCTTCATTAGGACGAAATTTCAAGGGTTCTCAATAGCTAGGATTTGTTTCAAGCTTTCAAACTCCATAGTAAGTGATTCCAAGCCCCGTTTTTAATGATCTTTACGTTTTTGGAGTCCCGATAACTTGATTAAGCTTATTCTAGCAATAATTCAACCTAGGGTTCATATTTGGAAAAATACCCATAGGTGAAATTTGTGTATTTTGGTGTTTTAAGATAGAATATGAAGTTTTAAATTATGTTAGACAACTTGTGCTACTCGGTTTTAAGTGACAACGAGTAAAAAGGCTTAATTGGTAAAAATACCTAATAGTCATAAATACATGTTAGAGTGTGAATTTGATGTTGTCATAGAAGAGAAAAATGATCAGCATGTCATAAAACATAAGAAAATATAATGAAGTT
This sequence comes from Gossypium arboreum, assembly GCF_025698485.1. Taxonomy (NCBI): domain Eukaryota; kingdom Viridiplantae; phylum Streptophyta; class Magnoliopsida; order Malvales; family Malvaceae; genus Gossypium; species Gossypium arboreum. Next base: position 80,320,175 of record NC_069070.1, on the reverse strand, counting down.
TAATTTACGAGCCTTGGGGCAAAAGTGCAAATATGTCAAAGTTTAGGGGCAAAAATGTAATTTTTCCAAAGTTTGGGTCAAGGACTGTTTTAATAAATGTGAGTATTAAATAAGCTAATTTTTTTATTATAGATCAAGAAGAACAAAATCTAGATTTAGACCGGGGAAAGATAAAGATAGTGGACTAAATCGATATAGTTGATTGTATTTTGTTTCGAGGTAAGTTTGCGGTAAATAAATGCAATATTCTATTATTTTATGTTAATTTTGTTAATTTACAGCATGTGTATATTTATTTTATGAAATTATTCAAAGAAGACTTAAGCATGAATTGACGGAGAAGAAATTTTAGAAACTCCCGGTTGAACCTTAGGAATGTGTAGGATACAAATGTCATGACATTAGGGTTTAAGGATACCGTGTAAGACCATGCCAAGGCATGGCAATTGGTAAGGTTTCTAAGGTAAGGAAATCATGTAAGACCATGTCAAGACATGGCATTGATAAGTTACTATAAGGCAAAGGTCCCATGTAAGACCATGCCAAGGCATGGCATTGGTGAGTTCATAAGGCAAGGCTACCATGTCAGACCATGTCAATACATGGCAATGGTAAGTTTCAAAAGGATACCACGTAAGACCATGACAAGTCATGGCAATGGTAAGGTACCTGTGTATCCTTAGTATTCCAAGTGGTTCAACGGGAAAATTTAAAGAGAATATCAAGGTAAAGTAAGGTAAGGTAAGACGAGTTAACTAATGTTCATGTATGCTTGATAAGGAAAAAGGTAAGTAAAATGTATTAATAAATTTGATTAAGTAAGTAAGTATTTAAGTAAGTGAGTAAGTGAAGAAGTTTTAAATATGTCTATGACAATTAATGAAGTTGCATTAAGTAGTATCATGCCAAGTAGTAAGATAATTCTTATGAATGTTGTTATTTATTTGCATGCAAACTTACTAAGCTTAATGCTTACCCCTTTATTTTCCTTCTTTTATAGTTTTTCAAGCTAACTCGGGGATCGTAAAGCACGCCGGAGGTCCCGCACACTATCACGAGGATTATTTTGGTATAGCTAGACGTTTCATTTTGAGTATGGCATGTATAACATCGTAGCCATTTTGTGTATATGATCTTATGATATGGCTAATAAATGGTATGTAAATGCTTGATAATGATTAGCTGTTGGAATGGCTAATCAAGGACATGTTTGGTGTTATGTATGCCTAAATGCTAGTTATTCCATGGAAATCATGAAAAGGTGAAATTAGCACAAAGCAGTAATCAGACAAGAGTAGTGATGTGAATTTGAAAAATCACTAAAAATAGTAGAAATGGAATTAAATGATGAATAAGTTATGAAATCAAATATTATTATGTCTATTTTCAAATGGAAGAAACAAAATAGGTAAATGAGATATATTTTATGAGATATTTAAATTTTTTGTGAAACAGGGCCAGAGTGATTTCTGGATCCCCTGTTCTGACTTTGGAAATTCACCAAAAATTGTACAAAGATAATTAGAAGTCATTATTTACATGTACAGATTCCTTATTGAGTCTAGTTTTATTATAAATAAACATCATAGTAATTGGAACTCTGTATAGGGACATATTTGATTCGTAATACACAGAGGTCAAAGCAGTCAAACCCTAAAATAGGGGAGATTTTAACTAATAAACTGTACCAGTTGGCTAGACCAAAAATTCTAGAAAAACATTAGTTGATAGATATATGAGCCTAGTTTCAGGGAAAATTTACGGAATTGGATTTTGAGTTTCGTAACTCGAGATATGAATTTTTAAGCGACTGTGACGCAGATTACCAGCTTCTCTGGAAGTTTTAAAAATAAATTGTTTGAGCTGTTTAAGTAATGAATTAAGTCTGTTAACACCTCGTGTTCGACTCCGGTGATGGTTTCGGGTATGGGGTGTTACATTTATTGGTATCAGAGCTAGGTTTAGTCGGTTCTCGGAATATTTAGTATGAGTAAGAGTCTAGCTATACATGCCATACTTATGTGTTGATAGTGTGACGACTCCTGATGATTTTAAAATGTTTTCTCTTATAGTTATGGATCTCGAACAAGCTGGTGCAGATGATGTACAGAGTAATGTGCCCGCTCCCGCAGAAGGGATGGTGCCACCAAATAGTAGTGAAAGGCTCGTTACAATTAGTTAATGAGGAGGGGCTCGAGAAGCCTTCTTCCAGGCTATGAATGAATGGTTTGCCGAGTTCGTTCGAACAAATCTGGCTGTTAGACCTCCACCCCCTCATGATCATCAGACCACCCAAGTAGCTCCCCCAGTCACAAGTACGGTTATAAGAGAAAAATCATCAATTGATAAAATTAGAAAACAAGGAGCCGAAGAGTGTTGAGAAACAAAAGATGATGATGCAGAAAAGGCAGAATTTTGGCTCGAGAATACTATCAGAGTCTTTAATGAGTTATCCTGCACACCTGAGGAATGTACGAAATGTGTTGTATCACTCCTTAGAGATTCGGCCTACCATTGGTGGAAGACACTTGTATCAGTTGTACCGAAAGAGAGAGTCACTTGGGACTTCTTTCAGGAGGAATTCCATAAAAAGTACATCAGTCAGAGGTTTGTTGACCAGAAAAGAAAAGAGTTTCTAGAGTTGAAACAGGCAATATGACGTTGGATGAATATGAGCTGAGTTTGTTAGACTCAAGAATTATGCTCGAGAGTGTGTGTCTACAGAGGCTATTATGTGCAAAAGATTTGAGGATGGGCTTAATGATGATATCCGATTGTGCATTGGTGTCCTAGAAATAAAAGAGTTTGTTATCCTAGTTGAGAGAGCCTGTAAGGAGAGGAGTCATAAAAAAAAGAGCAAAGTTGAAATTGAGACGCAAGACATGAAGAAAAGACTAATGAGCAAGTCATTTCAGTCTACATCCAAGAGGCCTAGAGAGTTCTCCACTAGATCTAATTTTTCAGCTGGATATTCTAGCCGAAACAGAGGCAGAAGATTTATGAGTCCGAAAGCTCAGACCACTTCGATTACAAGCGTTGGCAGTGTTCAGCCTGGTGTCCCCGATGTGGTCGACATCACCTAGGTCAGTGTCAAGCAACTGAGACAGGTTGTTTCCGATGTGGTGCACCAGACCATTTTATTCAAGAGTGTCCCGAAATGATTAAAAGGGAAGCAATACCGAATGTAAGATCAGGAAAAGCTCCTGTCAGAGGTAGACCACTGAGAAATCTGGGAGTTGGGGCAAATAATAGAGGTGCATCTAGAGATTTAGGAGTGAGGCCAGATGTTAGAGTACCTGCGAGGACTTATGCTATCCGTACTCGCGAAGAGGCATCATCCCCCGATGTGATTACGGGTACATTTTCTCTCCATGATACTAGAGTTATTGCTTTGATTGATCCAGGTTCAACCCATTCATATGTTTGCATGAAATTGATGCCTAGTATAAGTATGCCTATAGAATCTACAGAATTTGTGATTAAAGTATCGAATCCATTAGGCAAGCATGTATTAGTAGATAAAGTATGTAGAAATTGTCCTTTGATGATTAGAGGCTACTGTTTTCCGGTCGATCTCATACTATTGCCATTTGATGAGTTTGATGTGATTCTCGGTATGGATTGGTTGACTACACATGATGTGATAGTGAATTGTGGAAAGAAATTCATTGAGTTGAAGTGTGAAAATGGTGAAATTCTTCGAGTTAATTCAGAAGAGTCAGATAGTTCATTTCCTATAATTTCTGTTATGTCTGCTTAGAAATGTTTGAGAAAAGGGTATGAAGCTTATCTTACTTTTGTGTTGAACACTAAAGATCCAAAATTGAAAATTGAATTAGTGCCTGTGGTATGTGAGTTTCCCGATGTGTTTCTAGAAGAACTGCCAGGTTTGCCTCCTGTTAGAGAAGTTGAGTTTGGTATTGAGTTGATTCCAGGTACCACGCCTATTTCTATTGTTCCTTATAGAATGGCTCCGTTGGAATTGAAAGAATTGAAAGCTCGATTGCAGTGAATTAATGATAAAGGCTTTGTAAGACCCAGTAGTTCACCATGGGGTGCACTAGTGCTATTTGTAAAAAAGAAAGACGGATCGATGAGATTGTGCATAGATTATCGGCAACTTAACAAGGTAACAGTAAAGAACAAGTATCCATTGCCTAGAATTGATGATCTGTTTGATCAATTGAAGGGAGCTACTATATTCTCCAAGATAGATTTGAGATCCGGATACTATCAGTTGCGAGTTAAAGAGTCAGATGTCCTGAAGACTGCTTTTCGGACTAGGTGAAGGTATTAAGGTTGATCTAAGCAAGATTTCAGCCATTATTGGTTGGAAGTCTCCTAGAAATGTATCAGAAGTTAGAAGTTTTCTTGGTCTTACCGGATATTATAGACGATTTGTAGAGGGATTTTCCATGATAGCTACCCCACTGACAAGATTGCTGTGAAAGGATGTCAAGTTTGAATGGGCTGAGAAGTGTCAACAGAGTTTTGACAAGTTAAAAGCATTGTTGACTAAAGCTCCTGTTTTAGTACAACCAGAACCAGGTAAGGAGTTTGTGATTTACAGTGATGCGTCCATGAATGGACTTGGTTGTGTACTTATACAGGTCATCATTCTTCGGTACGCATACCTTGTCTCGGAACATCAAACAACCGTCAGAACTGATCTGAAAATCTGACTCTATATCCGACCCACACTGATCTTTTTTGGGTAACAACTCACTGTCATTTTTCTGAGCTTCATAAATTTCTTCAAGAAACATCGGTTTAGCTCTCAACTCAGCTAAGATAAAAACATCATCTAATAAGGCTAGACTAGTGTTCAAAGCTCTTAATGCAAACAAAGATTTCCTACTCAAAGCATCAGCAACAACGTTTGCCTTACCTGGGTGATAATCGATCACTAGCTCATAATCTTTAATCAACTCTAAGCATCTTCTTTGCCTCAAATTCAAATCTTTTTGAGTTATCAAATATTTCAAACTTTAGTGATCAGTGAATATGTGGCACTTCTCACCGTACAAATGATGTCTCCAAATCTTCAGCGCAAAAATAATGGTAGCTAGCTCCAAATCATGTGACGTAAATTTGAAAAATCACTAAAAATAGTAGAAATGGAATTAAATGATGAATAAGTTATGAAATCAAAGATTATTATGTCTATTTTCAAATGGAAGAAACAAAATAGGTAAATGAGATATATTTTATGAGATATTTAATTTTTTTGTGAAACAGGGCCAGAGCAATTTCTGGATCCCCTATTCTGACTTTGGAAATGCACCAAAAATTGTAAAAAGATAATTAGAAGTAATTATTTACACGTACAGATTCCTTATTGAGTCTAATTTTATGATAAATAAACATCATAGTAATTGGAACTCTGTATAGGGAGATATTTGATTCGTAATACAGAGAGGTCAGAGTAGTCAAACCCTGAAACAAGGGAGAATTTAACTAATAAACTGTACCAGTTGGCCCAACGAAAAATTCTAGAAAAAAATTAGTTGATATATATATGAGTCTAGTTTCAGGAAAAATTTATTGAATTGGATTTCGAGTTTTTTATCTCGAGATATGAATTTTTAAGCGACTGTGACGCAGATTGCCAACTTCCCTGGAAGTTTTAAAAATAAATTGTTTGAGCTGTTTAAGTAATGAATTAAGTCCGTTAACACCTCGTGTTCGACTCCGGAAACGGTCTCGGGTATGGGGCGTTACAGTGATATCTCTACCAGCACATATACGGCATAGTTTATTCATCGTAACACTCATTTAGTGCATCAAATTTCCAAATCCAATTCAGCTTAAGCATAATAGCCATAATCGGCTTATAGCCTTAAATCATTACATATTCGGCACATTAACTAAATAAAATTTACATTCTCTTTGCCATATTAATTTAACTCTTAGGCATATAAAAAGGAATCAAGCTTAAACACTTAAGAACTTACCTCGAATGTTGCCAAACGATTACAATGGCTATTCGATTATTTTCTCTTTTCCCTTATCCGAATTTGCCCCTCTATGCTCTTGAGCTTAAATTCAAAGATTTTAAACTAGTCATTATTCGACTATTCAAGCATCACTTTCAAAAATATAATATATATATTCGACTTTCACACTGACTGATCATAGCAAGCTTATAAGAAATCAATAAGCAACTCATTAACAAATTTTTGTCAATGTTTACCATATAATCATAATTTCACTGCAAGCTGTCTTCCTGAGCAACAGTCACTAAATCATTTATAACTGGAGCTACGAAACTCCAAATCAAGTGCCATTAATTTTCCTTGAAAATATAATCATATATACTTTATCCATAAAATTTTTATAATTTTTGGTTTGGCCAATCAATACCATATTTTTCTTAAAGTTTCCCTTGTTTCACTGTTTGACTAATCTGACCACTCTTCACTACGAATCAAATTTCTCATTGTACTGAATTAAAAATTTGTTCTAGTTATTTCATTTGAAAATAGACTCATTAAGGAGTCTAATAATATAAACTTCATCTTATAACCATTTTTGTACAATTTATAATGATTTTATAAAAACAGAACAGGGGATCTAGAAGTCATTTGGCCCCTGTAACACATCACTTCAAATATCTCATTATCAACAATTCTTTTGCTTACACGGTTTCTTTTATAAGAAACTAGACTCATTAAGCTTTAATTATATAATTTATTCAGCTTCTAACTCATCTCCCACAATTTATGGTGATTTTCCAAAATCATGTTACTGAAGCTGTTCCAAGCAGATTTATTACCAATTCATTCTTTCACACATAACTTGCATGCATGTTATTTAAACATGCATATCACAAATCAATCATCACATACCTATAACTTCACTTAAGCCTAATCTCCATTTCATCATTTTAAAGCACAAACATTACTCAATATTGTCCAAGTTCACATTCGGCCATAATACACACAACATGTTAGTCGATTTTTCCCCTTAGCATCTAAGGCACATGCATGCTCATTTGCTTGGCTCAACTTCACCTATCTTCCATTTTTCATCAAAAGAACATGAAACAACAACCATTTCCCTCATTTCAATTCATGACCGAATGCTCACAACACAACCAAAAATCAAAATATGCTTCATGAGTTCAGGTAGAATCAAGAAGAACTCATGAACATCAAGATAGAAGCAGACTACCATGAACTTACCTTGCATCTTCTTCCCCCAAGTGACCGAATTTTTCAAGAGCTTCCTCCTCTCTTGCTCTCCTATTTTCGGCTATGATGAACAAAGATGGACAAACTTTGTCCTTTCCATCCTTTTGTTATTCTTATATTTAACCTTTTATGACACATATCTGACATATATTAATTGTGCCATCCTTATGCCATAACTTCAATAAAAAAAATTGCACATGTTGTCTACCATTAACAAGATGGCCGGCCACTACACATAAAAGTGGGAGGTTTGACATGAAAATCCTCCTATTTTGCTCTACAAATTATTTGGCCACTACAAATTAGCCTATAGCATTTTCAAAAATTTTCACATAAGTCCTATTTCATAATTTCATTCACAAATGGCAAAATCAAACATGAAATTTTCACACATGCACTTTCACATGAAATAAACATAGAATATAACATTTAATTATTTTCGGGACTCAGTTTTGTGGTCCAAAAACCACTTTCCGACTAGGGCCATATTAGGGCTGTCACAAATTTTATGTAAACATAGGAATGGGTCAAACTCAGATCAATCAAAGCAATAACATTAACATCATGAAGAAAAAATGTACCCGTAATTACGTCAGGGGAGGATGTCTCTTCACGAGCACGGATAGCATAGGTCCTTGTAGGTGCTCCAACATCTGGTCTCACTGCTGAATCTCTAGATGCACCTCTACCTACCCCTATTCCCGAACTTCTCTGAGGTTTGCCTCTAACAGCGGCATTGTCTAATCTTACACTTGGTATTACCACTCTTTTAACCATCTCAGGACACTCCCGAATGAAATGATCGAATGCACCACATTGGAAAAAACCAGTCTCAGTTGCTCGACATTGACCTGGATGACATCGACCATATTAAGGACACTCGGGTCTATCAGGCTGAATACTGCCAACATTCTCAATTGAAGTGGTCTGAGCTTTTTGACCCATAAATCTTCTACCTCTGTTTTGGCTAGAATACCCTGTTGAAAAATTAGATCTCGTAGAGAACTCTCTAGGTCTCTTGGATGTAGACTGAAACGACTTGCTCATCTGTCTTTTCTTCATGTCTTGCATCTCAATTTCAGCTTTATCCTTTCCTTTCAGCAACTCCTCTGCCTTACCAACTCTTTCAACTAAAATAACAAACTCTTTTATTTCTAAAACACCAACTGATAGTCGAATATCATCATTGAGACCATCTTCAAATCTCTTGCACATAATAGCTTCAATAGACACACACTCTTGAGCATAATTACTGAGTCTGAAAAATTCACATTCATATTCAGTCACTATCATCTTACCCAGTTTTATTTCAAGGAATTCTTTTCTTTTTTGGTCGATGAACCTCTGACTAATGTATTTCTTATGGAACTCCTCCTGAAAGAAATCCCAAGTAACCCTCTCTTTCAGTACTACTGGCACAAGTGTCTTCCACCAATGGTAGGCCGAGTCTCGTAAAAGTGATACAACACACTTCATGCACACTTCAGGTGTGGCGGATAACTTATCAAAGGCCCTGATAGTATTCTCTAGCCAAAACTCAGCTTTTTCTGCATCGTCATCTTTAGTAGGCCAAAACTCTTCGGCCCCTTGTTTTCTAATTTTCTCAACTAGTGGCTTCTCTCTTCTGACTTTATCTGTGACTGGGGAAGCTACATGGGTAGTCTGAGGATCATTAGGGGGTAGAGGTCTAACGGCCGGATTTATACGAACGAACTCGGCAAACCATTCATTCATAGCTTGGAAGAAGGATTCTCGAGCCCCTCCTCCCTGACTAACTGTAACGGGCCTTTCACTGCTATCTGGTGGTACCGTCCCTTCTGCGAGAGCTGGCGCATTACTTTCTAGATCATCTGCACCAACTCATTCGGGATCCATAAATATAAAAGAAAAACATTTTAAAATCGTTAGGAGTTGTCACATTATCAAAATATAAGCATGGCATGTATAGCTAGACTCTTACTCATACTGAATATTTCGAGAACTAAATAAACTCTTGTTCTGATACCAATAAATGTAACACCCCTTACCCGAGACCATCCCAGGAGTCGAGCACGAGGCGTTACCAGACTTATCTTACTTGTTCGGGGCATAATTTTTTTTTTACTTTTAAAAATTAATTCGCTCACATTCATCCAATAAATCCCTAAAAAGGGCCTTCGAGGCCCTAAATCATGCAATTGGAATGGTTCGGGAACAAACTGGGAAGATTAAAAATTTTCCAATTACTTACACCTATGAAAACAATTTATTTCACTATTCATAATAAAACTTTCCATCTGCGTAATAGTCACTAAATTAATTATAAATCGAGTTACTAAACTCAAAATATAAATCTGTAAATTTTTCCTGAAACTAGGCTCATATATCTTCTTACCAAAAGTTTTTCATAATTTTTGGTTTGGCCAATTAGTACAATTTATTCATTAAATGTTCTCATGTTTTGCAGTTCAATAGACCTGACCTCTCTTCACTAAAAATTGATTATCTCATAATACAAAATTTAGATATTGCTTCCATCTATTTCTAATGAAAATGGACTCACTAGAAATCTATAAATATAAAATATGACTTATAATTCTTTTTGTACAATTTCTAGTGATTTTCCAAAGTTGGAACAGGGGATCACAAAGTCACTCTGAACCAGTCTTACATAAATTTAAATATCTTAGAATATAGACTTCCTTTGCTTGCTCTGTTTCTTTCCTATGAAAATAGACTCAATAAGATTTAATTCTATATCTCATTCACCATTTATTTACATTTCTACAAATTTTAGTAATTTTTTAAAACCACGTCACTGCTGCTGTTTCCTAACTGTTCCATGACCAACTCTTACTCCTTCATAATTTCTTTGCATCAAACCTCATTTAGGCATACATAATACCAAAACATGTTCTTATTTAGCTATATCATAAGCTAATCATTACCAAGTATTCACATTCCATTCTTTAATCATATCATAAGGACATATACAAAAAATAGCCAAGTCCCTATACATGCCATAACTTAAAGTATTTCTAGTCACAAAATACCAAGATAGCTCATTGATAGTGTGAGGCGAACTCTGATGTCCTTACAATTTTCTGAGTTGGCTTTGTGATAGTATAAAAAAAGAGAGAAAATAAAGGGAGTAAGCATAAATCTTAGAAAGTTTGCATGTAAATAAATAACAACATTCTAAATGAATTATCAAGATAACCTGAACCTTTCGAACATGGACTTATCTTACCTTTCTTTGGTACATGCTTTAAATTTTCCGTTGAACCACTTGGAATACTAAGGATACACGGGTACCTTTCCTTTTTAAACTTACCATTTCCATGTCTTGACATGGTCTTACGTGATATACTTGCCTTATGAACTCACCATTGCCATGCCTTGGCATGGTCTTACATGGGATCTTTGTCTTATCATAGTTTATCAATGCCATGTCTTGACATGGTGTTACATGATTTCCTTGCCTTGTAAAACTTACCAATGCCATGCCTTGGCATCGTCTTACTTGGTATCCTTAAACCCTAATGTCATGACATTTTTATCCTACCATTCCTAAGGTTCAACCGGGACTTTTAAGTATCATTTCTCCATCAATTCTTGCTTGAATCATCAAGGAATAAATTTACAAAATAAATATATAGATGCCAAAAATAAATTTATTAATTATAAATAATAAAACATTGCATTTATTTACCGCAAACTTACCTCGATACAAAATACAATCAAATATTTTGATTTAGTCCTCAACCTTCTTCTTTCCTCGATCTAACCCCGAATTCCATTTTTCTTGATCTATAATAGCAAATTTAACTTATTTAATATTCATATTTATCAAAATAGTCGTTAACTCCAACTTTGGAAAAATTAATATTTTGCCCCTAAACTTTTGTATATTTACACTTTTGCTCCAAGGCTCGGAAATGAAGCTTTATCCCTAATTCTTATGCTTTATGACATGCCGATCATTTATTTACCTACAGCAACATCAAATTCCCACTCTAACATGTATTTATGACCATTAGGTATTTTTACCGATTATGTCGTTTTACTCGTTTTCGCTTAAAATCGCTCAGCTCAAGTCGTTTAACATAATTTCAAGCTTCATATTCTACCATAAAACATCAAAACAAACACATTTCACCTATGGGTATTTTTCCAAATATGAATCCTAGGTTAAATTATTGCTAGAATAAGCTAAATCAAGTTACTAGGACTTCAAAAACGTAAAGAACATTAAAAATAGGTCTTGGAATCACTTACTATGAAGCTTGGACGCTTGACAAAACCCTAGCTATGAAGAACCCTTGAAATTTTGGCCTAATGAAGAAGATGGGCACATTTTGCCATCTTTTTCCCTTTTTTAATCTTTTAATTATCAAAGGACTAAAATACCCTTCATTAAAACTTTAGTTATTTTTATCTATGTATTTCCATTTTTGTCTAAGAAAACCTAATGGTCTAATTACCATTTAAGGACCTCTACTTCAATTATACTCTTCAATTTAGTCTTTTAGCATCTAAAACTCATATTTATCAACTTTTGCAATTAAGCCCTAGTAGGTAAATTAAGCATGCTACCTATAAAATTTTCCATCGATACTCTAACACATGCATCTATTCACTCGGTAAATTATTAAAATTAATCAGAATAAACTTTTCTATCTCAGATTCATGGTTTCGTAACCACTATTCTATTTAGGCCCTATTTTGGGATGTTACAAAATAATCTTGAGACGAAGTCTATAGCAATTCTACTTCTTAATCACTCCCGTACAATCACTAACTATATTAGTCCTGAGTATACTTGGTTATCGACTTTTATCTATTAGCAAATTGGCATCTGAATATGGATCCAAAATATCATGTAATGTACGCAATCTCTAACACATCCACTTTACATACTGCACATCTTATTACTTTTGGAATAAATAAACGTGTTACTATTGAGTCTCGTATAAAAACTTATTCATAAGCTCCGAGTGCATCTATTCGCAACTTTCCTTCTTAGGAAAATAATAATAACATGAATTAGGTCCGAATTGAAATCCGACATCAGGAGTGGTCTCATTCTGAATTCATTTAGATTACCCCACGCTGTCATATTTTCTGAGCTTCTTAGTCTCGCAAAGAAAACCTCGCTTTAGCATTTAATATAGTTATAATTAAACCATCATCAAATAAGATCAATCAAGTAACTCGTACTCACAAAAATAAACAAAGATTTTCCTTCCAAGTATCTGTAACTACAACTGCTTTCTCCATGATTAATCAATAACTACTCTAAATCTTGCAATATCTCAATTCATTTCCACTGTCTTAAAATCAGATTTTTCTGTGCCATTAGATACATTAAACTCTTGAGATCAGGGAACATGTGACAATCTTCCTCGAACAAACAATGTCATCAAATTTTCGATATCGACATAATAGTGATTGTCTCTAAATTACTAGTCAAACTGTTCTTTTTAATGTGACATTAACCATCTGAAAAAATGGAACCATCACTTTACATTCTAGTAATAAAACACATACCAATCTGTTTGATAGTGCATGACTGAAATTCATAAATTCATTACTTAATTCAAACTAAACTTAGAATTAGAGCTTTGGTTAATAATACCTTCAACTATTTCAACTTTGGCAACATGCAACAGACTATTCAAATTTTTACATGCTATAACTTTATCAAGTAGAACAACTTTAATCATGATAATATTACTCGATTAGGACAATCCAATAGGCATATCTCTGTATCATACTTTCTAGAATACCATTTCTTCATTCAGACTATCCGTTTACAAACTCGTGAATACACAAAATATATTACCATACTCGAAGATACTTTAAAAACATGTAACTCAATTCATATTTCCATTGACTAGTTCACCTTGACAAAACAACTGAGTTGATTTCAACTATCGAATAATATCATATCAAAATACTCTTTTCTTCATGTTGATAAAGCAACTCATACACATAGTTTTTCAAATTTCTCTTAACATGTTAATCGAAGGTCTTGCAACCATATTAACTCAAGGAAACAAAATATCCGATTTAACTCATTAACTTTAGTCAAGCTTACTTGAGGGAAGAGATCCATCATATAATTTTGAGCTTGTGCTCTCATTATTTATACCTTTTCCAAAGAAAATTCCTTCCATGAAAATCAGAGAAATCCAGACACCAGAATCACCCCATTCCTATTATCGAATCTGGGAATATAATCATAATAAACATAGTCATCACAGACTAAAGAACATACTTTAAAGATGAGCCATGTCTGATAATTTACACAATAAAGACAATAAGAAAACCCAAATATGATATCATAACAGGAATTCGAGAACATAACGCATAAGGAAATAATTATAAAGATCAGGATGATTCTCCAGAGAAAATCAGAAGAAAAACACTATTTATCAGCTTTAGACTTCCTTTGTAATAGAGATAATATATTTTCCGTATATGCACATAAGACAAAGCATCACCCAGTAGAAACTGAAGTATAACCTCACATAAATTTTTGCCATTGTCTTTTCCCTAACATAATAGAATAGAATCCCAGAGAGATAAGAAAATGTCGATTGTAATTCAAACAGGCTCATAGTGCTTTCATCTGACATTAGAGTTAGTCAACATACTAATATAATAAGATTTTCATCAGAAAGAAATGATCATATAAACTCCTGAGGATAATTGAATATATGGAACACCTAGAAAAGTCATCATAATTTACTCAATCACAACTATTACACACAAACATCTTTACAACTCAATTTTCATTTCTCTGACTAATTCTATTATCATGAACCCCATCGTATTCCAGTCATTAACGAAAACCAATTCGGGAGGAATTTCAGCAACATAACTTTAGACTTCATACCCAATTGAATCGAATAGCCAAGGAAAATTTTCTTCTTTATCCATGACCTTACATGATCTGTAGAATTTTTAAAATATTCCAGTATTTCTTCCAAAACTGTATTCACTTTCCAAACTATTCTAATCTCTATATGCATTACCAATTATTTCACCACTGAACTCTTTAGTTTCATATTTGTGAACTTATTCAATATAATTCTTGTGAATTTTCGTCATAGAGCAACACTGATAAGGGGGTGAGGTCATAAAGCCTCTAACTTGACTCTCATAAATACAAACATATGACTTTGCATTCATCATTAATATAACATCATCCTAATCATATAATTCACCTCAGGCAAATTAACATACGTATTTATGTTACACAAACTTTCCGGTTGCATTTATTCAAACAAGTGTACACAAATACACATTTCGTCAATTTTTGAGTAACTTTACTTATTATATTCACGTAATCAAACAAGTTAGGCACATGGCATCATATGAATGCCAAACAAACATGGATGAGCTGATCATAACATAAACTTTCATCTCGTACATCATCGCATGCACATCATAAACCTTTATTCATACCTTGATAAGCCTCAATTCATCATAAGTGTACTTTACTCAAATACTTTAATATCAATATCAACATGGTCAGATGTAGCTCGGTTGGAGAGTACCTCTGTCTAAGCGAGATAGATCTCATCCGTATCGGGAAACATCACTCTATCACAGATTATTTGGCATGTATAGATAGACTCTCACAGTAATGCCCCGTACCTAAGACCGTCGCCGGAGTCGAACACGAGGTGTTCATAGACTTAATTCATTACTTAAACAGCTCAAACAATTTATTTTTAAAATTTTCAGTCAAGCTAACAATCTGCGTCATAGACGCTTAAAAATTCATATCTCGAGTTACGAAACTCAAAATCCAATTCCGTAAATTTTCCCTGAAACTATACTCATATATATATTTACTAATTTTTTTATAGAATTTTTTGCCGAGCAAATTAGTACAGTTTATTAGTTAAAGTCTCCCCTGTTTCAGAGTTTGACTGCTCTGACCTCTGTGTATTACGAATCAAATATCTCCCTGTACAGAGTTTCAATGACTATACCGTTTGCTTCTAATAAAACTAGACTCAATAAGGAATCTATAAATATAAATTATGACTTCTAATTATCTTTGAACAATTTATGGTGAATTTCCAAAGTCATAACAGGGGATCCAGAAATTGCTCTGGCCCTATTTCATAAAAATTTAAACATCTCATAAAATATAACTCATATACCTGTTTTGTTTCATCCATATGAAAATAGACTCATAATTCTTCAATTCCATATATTATTCATCATCTAATTGCATCTATACTAGTTTTAGTGATTTTTCAAACTCACGTCACTGCTGTTGACTGAATCTATTTTATGGTAAATTTTACCTATTTCATGGTTTCCATGGATTAGCTAGCAATTTAGCATACATAACACCAAATATGATAATGATTAGCCATTCCAATGGCTAATCATTACCAAGCATTTCCATACCACTCAATAACCATATCATAAGACCATATACACAAAATGATTACAATGATATACATGCCATACTCAAAATATACAAGCCATTATGCCAAGATGGTATACGGATAGTGTGAGCGTGCCTCCAACTGTTTCTGATTTCCGAGCTGGCTTGTCAACACTACAAGGAATGAAAAGCAGAGAGTAAGCATAAATGCTTAGTAAGCTGACATGCAAATAGCAAGTAACACAACTATATGCACAAACATAAAACATCATTTGCATAATCATCACCGAGACATTCATATCACATTTTCATTTATCATCTTACCGTATTGTTGTTATATCGAGTTTTCAACCTGAGGGTCAAGTACATACCTGTTCAAAGTATTCATTTCACAACACTTACCAATACGTCCCTTTCATCTCGAGTATTCCTCTATTTGAGTAGAATTTTACCCGTTGAACACATCGGAATATAATTCGGATACATGGAAACTTTGCACATAAGTGCCACATATGTAGCCAAGCTACCATGTAACCCGCCCATAAGTGAACTCGGACTCAACTCAACGAGCTCGGGCTTTCGCATCCATAAGTGAACTCAGACTCAACTCAACGAGCTCGGATGCCTAGTTACATCTCTCGAACTCAGACTCAACTCAACGAGTTCGGACATTTGCATCCATAAGTGAACTCGGACTCAACTCAACGAGTTCGGATGCCCAAACATCCTAGTGACATGTCACTTGTATCCTAATCTATTCCTAAGGTTCAAACGGGCGTTTTCCTCAATCACACATCTTTGCCATCTTCCACGGAATATCGAAATTGATACTTCGGTGATAGTTCATACTCATCAAGTAATTCACATAATTACATATTATTCAACAATAACCACAAAGCATAATATTTCATGATAATAATCAGCATCATATCATATAAACAACATTAAATTGCTTAAAATGACAATTATGTTACTACATTTACACATGAACTTACCTCGTATGCGAAAATGACTACTTTTACCATTTCGTCCACAACTTGGTATTTTCCCCATTTTAGCCTGAATTTTAGTTTTCCTTGCTCTATCATTTAAAATATAGTCTAATTAGGACTCACATTATTCAAATTAACCCAAAATCATATTTTAGAAAAATTACAGTTTTGCCCCTAAACTTTCGCATATTTACACTTTTTCCCCAAAGCTCGTAAATTAAAATTCAGCCTATTTTCTTATGTTTTATGACATGATGATCATTTTTCCCTTCTATAGC
Organism: Gossypium arboreum; assembly: GCF_025698485.1. Taxonomy (NCBI): domain Eukaryota; kingdom Viridiplantae; phylum Streptophyta; class Magnoliopsida; order Malvales; family Malvaceae; genus Gossypium; species Gossypium arboreum. The sequence goes on along the minus strand of NC_069070.1, from coordinate 80,303,320 downwards.
AACATCAAATTCTCACTCTAACATGTACTTATGACTATTAGGTATTTTTACCGATTAAGCCCTTTTGCTAGTTTTCGCTTAAAACCGAGTAGCACAAGTTGTCTAACATAATTTAAAACCTCATATTCTATCATAAAACACCAAAATACACAAATTTCACCTATGGGTATTTTTTCAAATATGAACCCTAGGTTGAATTATTGCTAGCATAAGCTTAATCGAGCTACCGGGACTCCAAAAACGTAAAAATCATTAAAAACGAGGCTAGAACGGACTTACAATCGAGCTTGGAAGCTTGAAAAACCCTAGCCATGGTTTCTCCTTGCTATATTTGGCCATGGGGTTGAAGATAAGCAAAATTGGCTATTAATTTTGTATTTTAATTCATTTTACCCCTAAATGACCAAAATGCCCTTGCTACTAAACTTTCCAAAAATTCCATCCATGTCCAATTTTTGTCCATAGACTTAGAAATTGGTAAAATTTCTATTTAAGACCTCCTAATTAATATTTCAAAACAATTTCATACTAGAAACTTCTAGAATGCAAGTTTTATAAATTATTCGATTTAGTCGCTAATTTCAATTTAAGCACTTTATGCATAAAATTTCTTCACGAAATTTTCACACAATCATGTAATCATATCATAGACCTCAAAATAATCATAAAATAATTATTTTTATCTCGGATTTTGTGGTCACGAAACCACTATTCTGACTAGGCCCAAAATCAGGATATTACAACTCTCCCCCCCTTTTAGGGATTTTCGTCCCCAAAATCTTACCGTAAAAGTGGTCTTCACTTTTAATCTCATATTCTGTGTCAAGAACTTTCACTTAGGCTGTACCTCCAATACATCTCTTTAATTTCTCATATGATCTAAAAGCTTACAGTCTCAACTCTTAACTGTTCTTAAATTTTCAACCCTTCTCAGTTTCCCATGATATCTTAACATAAAACCCAGATCTCAACTTGATTTAATGGAGACCGGAATTCCAAGAAATCCAACAATCAAAGAGACCTGAAATTCCATGAATCTGATGAGTAGGAATTCATTCAATACATATATGATTTATAGATCTCGCCAAACATTTAACAATAGGATAAATCACATTTTCCTCTTTCCGCCATGGAAATATTTCTGATATGGCCTCAAGAATAATCCTTCTCATTTCCATCCCAATATCAACACTGACAAGGATAATTTTGATAGATCCCAATGTTCAGCTTTAACCCCTTTAACAACTTTGATTTTATGTAACATCGAATGCTCTAAACTATCACATTACCTCACTGTCTTGCAACACATCACAATTCATACAACAGTACATTACTGAAAGTCAGGAAGTCTTTACTCAATGTAGACTAGTCTAGTTCAGACTCTCCGGTTACCAATATCCTCATCTATCCAAACTTTGTCAACATGTAATAAACTTTTCAGCTTTCACAAGACGAAAACCTTATCATTCGTAGTGATTTTAACTAATATCCAACTTTTTCTAATAAATATACACTTCTCGTTCAGACTATTTACTCTTTTATCCGTACAAAAATGAAATTATATTATCAGACTTGAAAAAAAATAATCCTGACATAACTGTCACATGAAATCTTTCAAATAAATAATTCACCATACCGAGTGAAACTCGCGATTTTATCACCTATGCCTTTAGTGATGTCAAATCCTTATATAGAAATTAGAAAAAAATCCCACTACTAAAATCACCACATTACCAAGATCAAATTAGAAGTATAGTCATATTTGACATGATTATCACGAGCTGAAGAACGTACTTCAAACATGAGTCATAATTGACAAATTATGGAACAAAGATAACAAGAAAACCGAATAAAGAAATCTAGAATAAAGAGATCCAGGATAAAGAAACCCAAGATACGATACTATGCCGGAGAATCGAAAGCCAAACTCATAGAGAAAATACAAAATACCCCGATAATTCTTCAAAGAAAGAAAGTCCAAAAGAAAACATCATTTAATCCCACTAGAATCAAATATAACAAGAACAATATATCTTCCCATACATATATATCAGATGAAGCATCAAGTAGAAGAAACAGAATCATAATATCATATGTATTCTCTCATCAATTCTTATCAGACGAAATGAAATAGAATACCTGATGAAATAGAGCAATATAAATTATAAAGCAGTCAGACTACCAATGCTTTCATCCAACACCAGAATTAGAAGACATTCCCATATAACAAGAATTTCTTCAAAAGATCAATAGCCATAGAAATATTTCGAGAACGGGTAAACACATAGAACATCTCAAAAAGATCGCTAAATCTGTCCATCATAACTGTCACACTCAGATAGTTCACATTTCAAATATCATTTCCCCAACTAGTTCTGCCGTCACAAATTTCATATTAAACCATTCACTAAAGAAGGCCAATTCTGAATAAATTTCGATTTACACTTTTCTCGACCTTGCACCTGAGTAATTCAATTTACCAAAGAGAATTCCTTCTCTAATTGGGATAGTGCATAACTCCAATAATCTTTACGTCAATCCGATACTTTACTAGCTCTGACTTTACTTATCAGCTCATTTTCAATCTCTGATCATACTTATAATTATTCTATCACTAAACTCTTTGGGTTCTCAACCGGAAACTTATTCAAAACAAATCTCATGAAATTCCATTATAAGTACCACTTCGGTAAGGGGGAGGGGTTGTAGGAGCTCTGACTCGACTTTCTTATGCATACACATATGACATAACTCCCATCATCATAGCAACATCATCAAAATCATGTTATTCATTCAGGCAATGCAACATTCATGCTGGCTTACACAAATTTTCCTATTGTCCATTTAGACAATATACTTATGCATACATTCTATGTTTTCTAGATAGCTTTACTTATCCATTCATTTAATTAAATTAAGTCATGCTCATGACATCATATAAGACCAAACAAACATAGATATTTGCATTACAATCACAACTTTCATTTCGTGCATCATCATGTACATATCTTTACAATCATATAATTCAGTCCAACAATTTAACATAGATAAGTTCATTTCATTATAATCCTTTATCTCATAAAAATTATATATCATTAGCATTCATCAACATTCGACGTCCAAATCAAGACAAGGACATTTTCATTCGTATCATAATATTATGACTTTTATTCATACCTCTACTACTTTCTATTTATTCCGTTCATCTTATCAAGTAAGCCATATACACTACATCATATGAGCATGAAGCAAATATGGATATTTATTACATATGTATCATAAACTTTTATTCATACTTTACTGAACCGAGACTTATCATAATCATAATTTTACTCAAACACCTTCACATAACATTGAACATGGTCGGCACAGCTCGGTTGGAGAGTACCCTGTCTAAATAAGACGGTACTCATACGCGTCGGAAGACATCACACAATCACAGATCAGTGGCATGTATAGCTAAACTTTTACACATGCTAGGTTAGTCCGAGAACCGACTAAACCTGCTCTGATACCACCAAAAGTAATGCCCCGTACCCGAGACCGTCACCAGAGTCTAACACGAGGTGCTAATAGACTTAATTCAATACTTAAACAGCTCAAACAATTTATTTTTAAAATTTTCAGTCAAGCTAACAATCTGCGTCATAGTCGCTTAAAAATTCATATATCGAGTTATGAAACTCAAAATCCAATTCTGTAAATTTTCCTGAAACTAGACTCATATATCCATTTACTAATTTTTTTATAGAAATTTTGGCCAAGCAAATTAGTACAGTTTATTAGTTAAAGTCTCCCTGCTTTGAGTTTGACCGCTGCTCGACCTCTGTGTATTACAAATCAAATATCTCCTGTACAGAGTTTCAATGACTATGCCGTTTGCTTATAATAAAACTAGACTCAATAAGGAATCTATAAATATAAATTATGACTTCTAATTATCTTTGAAAACTTTATGGTGAATTTCCAAAGTCATAATAGGGGATTCAGAAATTGCTCTGGCCCTGTTTCATAAAAATTTAAACATCTCATAAAATATAACTCATATACCTGTTTTGTTCCATCCATATGAAAATAGACTCATAATTCTTCAATTCCATATATTATTCATCATCTAATTGTATCTCTACTAGTTTTATTGATTTTTCAAACTCACGTCATCTTCTTTGATGTAATCTATTTTATGGTAAATTTTACCTATTTCATGGTTTCCATAGATTAGCTAGCAATTTAGCATACGTAACACCAAATATGATCATGATTAGCCATTCCAATGGCTAATCATTACCAAGAATTTCCATACCACTCAATAACCATATCATAAGACCATATACACAAAATGATTATAATGCTATACATGCCATACTCAAAATATACAAGCCATTATGCCAAGATGGTATACGGATAGTGTGAGCGTGCCTCTGACCATTTCCGATTTCCGAGCTGGCTTGTCAACACTACAAGGAATGAAAAGGAGGGAGTAAGCATAAATGCTTAGTAAGCTCACATGAAAATAGCAAGTAACACAACAATATGCGCAAACATAAAACATCATTTGCATAATCATCACCGAGACATTCATATCACATTTTCATTTATCATCTTACCATATTGTTGTTATATCGAGTTTTCAACCTGAGGGTTAAGTACATACCTGTTCAAAGTATTCATTTCACAACACTTACCAATACGTCCCTTTCATCTCGAGTATTCCTCCATTTGAGTAGAATTTTACCCGTTGAACACATCGGAATATAATTCGGATACATGGAAAGTTTGCACATAAGTGCCACATATGTAGCCAAGCTACCATGTAACCCGCCCATAAGTGAGCTCGGACTCCACTCAACGAGCTCGGGCGTTCACATCTATAAGTGAACTCAGACTCAACTCAACGAGCTCGGATGCCTAGTTACATCTCTCGAACTCGGACTCAACTCAACGAGTTTGGACATTTGCATCCATAAGTGAACTCGGACTAAACTCAATGAGTTCGGATGCCCAAACATCCTAGTGACATGTCACTTGTATCCTAATCTATTCCTAAGGTTCAAACGGGTGTTTTCCTCAATCACACATCTTTGCCATCTTCCACGGAATATCGAAATTGATACTTCGGTGATAGTTCATACTCATCAAGTAATTCACATAATTACATATTATTCAACAATAACCACAAAGCATAATATTTCATGATAATAATCAGCATCATATCATATAAACAACATTAAATTGCTTAAAATGACAATTATGTTACTACATTTACACATGAACTTACCTCGTATGCGAAAATGACTACTTTTACCATTTCGTCCACAACTTGGTATTTTCCCCATTTTAGCCTGAATTTTAGTTTTCCTTGCTCTATCATTTAAAATATAGTCTAATTAGGACTCACATTATTCAAATTGACCCAAAATCATATTTTGGCAAAATTACAATTTTGCCCCTAAACTTTTGCATATTTACACTTTTGCCCCAAAGCTCGTAAATTAAAATTCAGCCTATTTGCTTATGTTTTATGACATGCTGATAATTTTTCCCTTATATAGCAACATCAAATTCTCACTCTAACATGTACTTATGACTATTAGGTATTTTTACCGATTAAGCCCTTTTGCTAGTTTTTGCTTAAAACCGAGTAGCACAAGTTGTCTAACATAATTTAAAACCTCATATTCTATCATAAAACACCAAAGTACACAAATTTCACCTATGGGTATTTTTCCAAATATGAACCCTAGGTTGAATTATTGCTATCATAAGCTTAATCGAGCTACCGGGACTCCAAAAACGTAAAAATCATTAAAAACGAGGCTAGAACGGACTTACAATCGAGCTTGGAAGTTTGAAAAACCCTAGCCATGGTTTCTCCTTGCTATATTCAGCCATGGGGTTGAAGATGAGCAAAATTGGCTTTTAATTTTGTATTTTAATTCATTTTACCCCTAAATGACCAAAATACCCTTGCTACTAAACTTTCCAAAAATTCCATCCATATCCAATTTTTGTCCATAGACTTAGAAATTGGTAAAATTTCTATTTAAAACCTCATAATTAATATTTCAAAACAATTTCATACTAGAAACTTCTAGAATGCAAGTTTTATAAATTATTCGATTTAGTCGCTAATTTCAATTTAAGCACTTTATGCATAAAATTTCTTCACGAAATTTTCACACAATCATGCAATCATATCATAGACCTGAAAATAATCATAAAATAATTATTTCTATCTCAGATTTTGTGGTCACAAAACCACTATTCTGACTAGGCCCAAAATCAGGGTATTACACTCACATTACGCTAGGTTAGTCTGAGAATCGACTAAACCATAGCTCTGATACCATTAATGTAACACCCCTTACCTGAGTCCGAGGCTGGGACAGGGTACGAGGCATTACTGAACTTAAATATACATAACTATGTAAAACCGGGCCATAAAAAATTTTGTTCAAATTAAAAACATTCGTTCATATTCATAATGTCCCTTGTACAGGCTTACGAGGCCCAAAACATACATTGGGGGTGGTTCGAGACTAAACCGAGAACTTACGAACTTTTTACAACACATAGAAAATTTTTTAGTTTTGGAACACGCTCGTGTGGCTCGGACACGCTCGTGTCCTCAGCCCGTGTAACTCTATGCTTATGACGTCAGTAATATTTTAAGATCACACAACCAAGACACACGCCTGTGTGCTAGGCCGTGCCTTTTACACGGCTGAGACACACGGCTGTGTCTCTGTCCATGTGGCCAACACTTAGGTTATTTTCGAAGCCTTGGTCAACCTTAATCCCTCACACACTTATACAACATCAAAGGCATAGAACATGATATCCAATTAAAGATTAAACATCCTCAAGTAAGTTACAAACATAACATTTGCATGCCATCTTACTTGTGTTTCTCATACTCATTTGGCCTTGTCTATTATAATACCACTTATACTTTTATACCGCGGTTATCATCAAACTAATTAACTCCAACTTAATTATAGCAAACAAGTATAACCACATCACAGAAGATCTTGGTACATATAAGCACATGATCACATTTCAAGGTGTTAGCACATTGCACATTGATAAATAGGTTTACAAACCCATAACCAATATAAGCCACATCTTATGGCTATATACACTTGAATCATTATAAGCCAATACATTTGGCCAAACCATTAAACACATAACAAAAAGGACTAAGTCTATATACATGCCACTCACTTGAAAACATTTAAGGTTTATCGATACCCCAAAATTGATAATTTGATAGTGTGATGTTGCCTCCAACGATCTTTAACCCCGAGCTAACCTGGCTACACTAAAGAAATGAAAAGGACGGGGTAAGCTATATAGCTTAGTATGTCTGTATGAAAATAATAAGTAATTTATTAACATGCTTTTACCAATTCTCACATCATGATCTCAAGGTAAAACAATCATAATTGCACTTTTTACTTATGTTCATGTCAAGTTGTTTATTTGCGTCATAGGCACTAAATTATTAATATCTTGAGCTACAGAATTCTAAATTAAGATCCGTTAAAAGAATTTGAAACTAGACTCATATATCTTTCTACATAAAATTTTTAGAATTTATAGATTAGCCAATAAGTACAGTTTATTCTTCAAAGTTACCCCTGTTCTACTGTTTGATAGCTTCGACCTTTCTTTACTAAAAATTAATTATCTCTTAGTACGGGATTTAGATGATGTTCCCATCCATTTCTATTGAAAATAGACTCATTAATAATTTTAGTCATACAAATTCTAAATGATAATTATTTCCATACAAGTTTTAATAATTTTCCAAATTTAAGACAGGGGACCCCTAAATCACTATGATCCTGTCTCAAAAAAATTCAAATATCTCATAATATGAAATTCTTTTACTTACACCGCTTACTCTATGTGAAACTAAACTCAATAAGCTTTAATTTCATATTTTATTCAACCTCCAACTCAATTTCCAGAAGTTTTGGTGGATTTTCAAAGTCAAACTACTACTGCTATCCAAAACTATTTTAGTGTAAAGTGATGATACTAAGTTTATAACAACTTTACAAATCATTTCCACCATCATGGTAAAAATACATTTTTTTATACATAACAAGCCTAGTTCCATAATCACAAGGTCATCACAATTTCAATCTCATAAGCATGATGTATTTGCATCCTTACCAAAGGTGCATCATAAACCAAAATCATTTCTCATGAGTTTTGCGTACATACCTATACCATTTCATAACGTAATCATATATTATCACAACTTTGATATAATCTTGGAATTACCTGTTGAACCACTTGTAATACTAAAGGATACTCCGAAATCTCATACACATGAAAAGATGCCAATGCCATGTCCCAGACATGGTCTTACATGGGATATCACATCGATGCCAACAGCTTAGCTATTGTCTTACATGAATTCTCATAATGGTGCTGATGCCATGTCCTAGACATGGTCTTATACGGGACCTCATATCAATGCCAATTCCATATCCCAAATATGGTCTTACATGGGATCTCATACTGATGCCAATGTCATATCCCATATATGGTTTTACACGGGATCTCATCTCGATGCCGATGCCATATCCTAGATATGGTCTTACACGGGATCTCATTTCGATGCCGATGCCATATCCTATATATAGTCTTATATGGGAACTCAATACTCACATGTCGTGATATCCGTATCTTAGCTATTCCTAGGTTTCAACCGAGATTTTTGAGACACTAACTTTTGTCGAGTCGTCATTAAGACATCATGAATCAATTTCATAAAGACAAATACATATACATATACATTTCATGCAATATTTAAGCATTAAACATATAACAGTAACATGTTGCATTATTTTCATACAAACTTACCTCGATACTAAAAATGGTGAAAAGAGACCTAACCGTCAAATACTCATTTTTCCCTAGTTCTAGGTCCGAATCTCATTTTCCTTGATCTATAATATCACATTTAGCTTACTTATTAGTCACATTATTCAATTTTATCCAAAAATCACATTATGGAAAAATTACGTTTTTTGCCCCTAAAGTTCCACATATTTATACTTTTTCCCCTAGGCTCGTAAAATGATTTTCATTCAAATTATTCATTCTTTAAGCCTAGCCGAATCATTTTCATGACTATAACAGCCCAAAATTTCCACTAAATCACACTTTTATGACATTTTATAACTTTTACAAATTAGTCCTTTTTAGCATTTTCACAGAAAACTACTCAGCAAAAGTCATTTAACACACAACAAACATTCATATTCCTCCCTTAAACATAAAAATACACACATGTAGCACATGGATAAATTTTTAAACATCAACCCTAGCTCAAATAAATGGTAGAAATAGATAGATCTTGTTACGGGGATTGTAAAAACGTAAAAATATTAAAAACAAGGCTAGAACGGACTCACAATCAAGCTTGGAAGCTTGAAAAACCCTAGCCATGGTTTCTCCATGCATTTTTTTTCCATAGCTTGAAGATGGACAAAAATGGCTTTTAATTTTGTTTTTAATTCATTTTAATTACTAGATGACCAAAATGCCCCTAACTTAAAAATATTCTATTTCACCTATTACATGTCCATTTTTGTCCAAAAAATTAACCAACAGTCTAATTACCATATAAGGACCTCCAATTTAAAATTTCATAATAATTGGACACCTTTAGCATGTAAAAATAAACTTTTGCACTTTTTATGATTTAGTCCTTTTGACTAAATTGAGTGCCCAAACGTAAAAATTTTCAAACGAAATTTTCACTTAATCATTTCGTGAAATTTTAGACCATAAAAATATAATAAAAATAAATTTTATTACGTCGTATTTGTGGTTTCGAAACCACTATTCTGACTAGGCGCAAAATCGAGATATTATAATTTATGATTTGTAAAATGACAATTTTACCCTTGGTCTTATTTTGTTTGTAACAACCCAATTTAGACCCTATTCGGAACGGTTGTTTCAGGACCACGAATTCTAGTCAGAAATATTTTTAAAAATTATTTTCTATGTTTATTATGTGTAAATTAATATCCGTGAAATTTTCGTGTTTTAATTTTGTCGTTTGAGTGCCCGATTTAATGAAAGGGCTTAATCTTGTAAGTTATAAAAGTTGATAACTATTTATTAAAGTGTTAATTTGCTATTGTCTTTATAATGTGGGGTCCTTAAAAGGAAATTAAACCCATATTATAAGGGATGGATAGTTAAAGGCATGGTTTAAATGGTTTCATATTTTATAACAAAGGTTAAATAATAAAACATAAATTAAAAAACCATGCATTCATCTTTTTCACATGACCGAAACATCCAAAGAAAGGAAAGAAATAAAGCTTTAGGGTATTCGGCCATTTGATAGCTTGATTGAGGTATGTAACTAGCTCGATTTTTGATAATTTTTAAGTTTTTGAGATTGTTGCTATGAAATTTACAAAGCCCATGCCTTAATTTTTTATTCTGATGAATATTTTGAATTATTCCATTGATGAATTTATGAGCTTTGTGATTTTAGATGATGAATTATGAAAGATATCTTTTGGATTAATATATTTTGTATTGGAATTTTTGATGAATTTGAGTAATTAATGCTAAATTGTAAAAATAATAAATTGAGGGACTAAAATGTGAAGTAAATGAAATGTATGGACTTGTATGAGCATAAGAAAGATTCGACCTAAGCATGGTGTACTCAAATTTTGCATGTTTTGTGTTTTGTGCAATTTGAACTAAATTGTAAAAAGTGTGAAATGTTAGGGCAAAATGGTAATTTGCCCATTTATTTGTTTTTGGACTAAATTGAATGAAATTATATTTGAATGAGTTTAATTTGAATATGTTTAGATCAAGAACCAAAGAAATCAGATTTCGATCGGGGAAAACCAAAGTTGTCGAATAATCATTCTATTCCGATTATCGTTGTCCGAGGTAAGTTTATAAGCAAGTAGATGTTGTTAAATTTAAATATATATGATCTATAAATAATTGATTATTAGTAAGTTATGAATTGGCATTGAGTAAGGAAAAATGTGAATGTGGTATGATTTGTGTGTTATATGATCTTATAATTCAGTTTTATAATGGTACATTTTTGAGTTGGCATCGATATGTGATTACATGTAAGACCACGTCTGGGACATTGGCATCGATATGTGATGTAACATCTCGAAATAGGGCCTAAATGGAATAGTGGTTGCGAAACCACAAATCTGAGATAGAAAAGTTTATTTCGATTAATTTTTATGATTTACCAAGTGATTAGATGCATGTGTTAGAGTATTGATAAAAAATTTTATAGATTGCATGTTTAATTTTCCTATTAGGGCTTATTTGCAGAAGTTGCTGTAATAGTGTAACACCCTGAATTTGGGCCTAGAAGTTTTGGGCCTTGAGCATGGGAGCGGTTGAAGGCAGCTATTAATATTTTGTTGTGCATGTAAATTTTGTTAATGAAGGCTTATTTTAGTGGTTAAGTGTCTTGAGAAGTGTTGGAGAAGTCTTGGGTTCAAACCGGACTCTAGTAAAAATTTAAGGTAGATCAAACCACAGGTGTAGTAGGTAGGCCTTAAGAATATTGTTGGAGAAATTGTGACACAAAAAGGAGTGTGGTGTAGTGGCAAGGTGACGCCACTTAGGGGACAAGGAAGTGACGCCATAGAGGAAGCAAGGGGTCCAAGGTTCAAGTCTTGGCTCTTGCAATATATTTTAGTTTTTCTTTTCAATAAATCTAGAAGCAAGTAGGTGCGCTTTAAAGTTTAATGTGTTGGATTTATGACACAAATGAGTTGGTGGCCTAGTGGTGATGGCGTGAGTTGGCATATAGGAGGACTTTGGTTGAATCCTTGGCATGCAAAGGTTGATTATTTTGCTATGTTGGGATGGCAAGAGTTGGTGTTGAATTTAAACTCTGATGATGAAGGGATCCCACATCGGTAAGCTAACATAGGAGTGGATGCGAAGCTGGCTTTAAATAGAGAGAACTATGAGGAGAGCAAATGTACCTTTCTTGGCTGATCCCTTTCGCGTTATGGCGAGCTCGTTTGGGTTGGGCATCGGCTAGAAGTGCTTGGAGCGCGGATTAACTTCAGTTTCCTATCAGGTGTGTATTTATCACTACTCTTGTTGTTGGATTGCTACTTCGGGCTGCGATGGGCCGAAAGGGGCCATGTGGGCCCAATGGGCCTACGGGCCCAATTGGATAAGTTGTTTGATTGTGTAGTAAATATTGGACTAGGCTAGGTGAATCGAATATCTGTGGCTAGGTTTGGGCTAAAAGGGCCACACGAGCGTGTGGGCCCATTTGGGCCGAGAATAGGCTTTAGGCCCATTCGTATTGTTATCCATGTTTAGAATACTTTAGTTTACCAATTACTGAAATGCCCTCGACTTGTAAAATTACCAAAGTACTCCGATTTACAGAATTACCGTTTTACCCTCAATTTACAGAATTACCAAAATACCCTTGGTTTATAAAATCACCAAAATACCCCGGTTTGTAAAATTACTAAAATACCCTTTGTTTATAAAATTACTAAAATACCAATGGTTTGAAAATTACTAAAATACCCTCAGTAGGGTAAAATTCTTCGAATACCCTTGTGGGGTAAAATTACCATTTTGCCCCTAGGGTGTTCAATGACTATTTTGCCCTTGTGGGCAAGTGACCTGACTTGGACTGTGTGATATAGACAACTTTGGAGGAGCAATGAGGCTTGGAGTATCGACTTGGATAAGCTTGAATCGTATTATTGGACCCTGTGAAGGTAAGCAACTTATGGTCAATAAGGGTTCTTTGGTAGAATAAGGTAGGGTGGATTTTGAGTTTGTTAAGCATAACTTGTATGCTAAAAATGGTGATGAATAATTGTAGGACATCGTAAGGGATCTCAAGAGCGATCGTCATGAAACAGTGTGTACTGAACACCCTTCTTTAGTTCAATTGGCAAAAGTCGAAATGTCAAATTTAGGCATTTCATAGGCTTGTGAGTATGCGAATGCTCTCAAGACATAGAGTAATTATTAGATCTAGCACCGCAAAGTGGTAAGTAAGTTTGTGTGACGTATCAACGTACTCCGGGAAAAGGGCCTCGATGGGCCAAAACTGGGCCCAATGGGCTTACGGCCCAATATGGGCAAGAGGTGGGCAAAGTAGCCAGTCAGTTAGATGGGAGAATCAAATTGCATAAAATTGATAAAAATTACTGAATTAGCTTGTGTAGTAGCGTAGATCACGAAATTACCCCTAAAGAGCAAAATTACTGAAATTACCCCTAAAGAGCAAAATTACCGAAATTACCCTTAAATAGCAAAATTACCAATATACCCCTAGGGTTTAAATTGGCTGAACTGCATGATTGATTACTACTGTATTTTGCATGATATGCATTTATTAATATCTGTTGCATGGGATTGGGGTATTAATGGAGGAAGTACTGAAAGTGGTTCAACCACGTATTGGAGGCTTTGCCTCAACTGACTGAAATTTGAGCAGCGTTGTTGCAACAGTAGTGTGTAGGGCTGGGTGGGTTGAGATATTCCCCACATGGTGTGTAGGGTTGGTGCAGGCGGTGTAGCGGTTGGTGGGTTGAGTAGTCTCCCAGATGGGCTTGCATTCATTATTCTTGTTGTTACTCATGTTCTCGAACCGGGCCTATGGGCCACACTGTTATGTTAAAAAGGGCTAAGGCCTTGCATGTGATTCGAAAAGGGCTTGACCTCTGGTAATGTTATCTGAATAGGGCTTAGGCCCAATGGGCTCGAGCTAAATTGGGCTTTGGATGGGTTTTCAGATATACTGAGTTTTCCAAACTCACCCCTTCCTCTTCCTCCTTGCGGTGAGCCCTAGTTGGTGGACTTGAGTGGCGGGATTCAGAGTGGCCATGAAGATGGATTGCCAATTTTAAATAAGTTTAGCATTTAATTTGGATTATTTTATTTTATTATGCTTAAAGTTGTAATAAGGCCGTTATTTTTAATTAATTTTATTTTGGGGATTATTAAACTGGCTAGCACTAGGGTTCGTTTTATAAAATCTACTTGTTTTTAAAAAGATCACGATGACGCGCAAAGTTTCCGCAAAGTAAATGTTTTCCCAAGAAAAATAAATAATTTAAGCAAACGTTTTGCAACCTTAATCATTTTCTTAAGATGGTCATAATCAAACGGTTTTCTCAAAATTATACAAGATGTTAGAGTGTGGCAATGGCGGTGTGCATGTTTAGGATTGGATCCGAAGAGAGCTTGGTACTTAAGCAGTCCGACGGACTCACCTCCTCTTTTTCCTGGTTTCCTACCTGGTGCACAGCTTCCATTCACTTTAACCTTCTTTTAAAAGTATCTTTTACAACACCAACTCAGCTTTTCCAAACTAAGTGTTTTGAACGCACCAATGTGGCGCATCAGATCCGGTCATAACATCCAGGCCGGGTTTGGGGTGTTACATTTAGCCCGATTTAGGGCCTAAACGAAATGATGGTTTTAGAACCACGAATTCGAAGTCAAAAAATTTATTCCGATTAAGTTTTAAGGTTTATTTATTGATTAAAATATTATGTAAAAATATCGTTAAGTAATTTTACTGGTAAAGTGCTTAAAATTGGACTTTTAGGACTAAATTGCAAAAGTTGCAAAATATGTGTTCTAATTCATAAGTACTTGATTGAAATGGGGGTTTAAAGAGGAGGTCCTTTAATGGTAATTAGACCATTATATTTCATTTGGACAAAAATGGGCATGAATAGGACAAAATTTTAAAGAAATGCCTTAAGGGCATTTCAGTCATTTGGTAATTAAAAGAAATAAAAAGGGAAAATAAAGCCAAAATTGACTCATCTTTTTCATGGAGGCCGAAATTAGCATGGGGGAAGCCATGGCTAGGGTTTTCAAGCTTTCCAAGCTCAATAGTAAGTCCGTTCTAGCCCCGTTTTTCATGTTCTTTACGATTTTGGAATCCCGGTAACTTAATTAAGCTTATTCTAGCAATAATTTAAGCTAGGGTTCATATTTGGAAAAATACCCATAGGTGAAATGTGTTTATTTTGATGTTTTATGGTAGAATTTGAAGGCTGAAATTATGTTAAACAACTTTTGCTAAGCGGTTTTAAGCAAAAATGAGTAAAATGGCTTAATCGATAAAAGTTGTTATTGTTCATAACTATGTGTTAGAGTGAGAATTTGATGTTTCCATAGAAGGGAAAAATGATCAGCATGTCATAAAACATAAGAATAAGGGATGAAGTTTAATTCTCGAGCCTAGGGGCAAAAGTGTGAATATGCAAAAGTTTAGGGGTAAAATTGTAATTTTGCCAAAGTTTAAGTTAATGACTTTTTTTAATAGTAAATTAATTAAATAAGTAAAATATGATATTTTAGATCCCGGAAAATGAGATTTTAATCTAGAAGGGAGAAAAATCGAAAATAAGGAAAGTTGGTAAAATAACTGTTTTAGTATTGAGGTGAGTTCATATGTATAATAAGCATTAATTTATGCATGTTTCAATGTAAAATTGAAATATTTACCATGATTTCGAGGTGTTGAAAGTAAGTATAATTATGATGATTTAAATGTTCAATATTAATTCGACATAGAAATGAGAAAGTATGTAAGTTGGTATGATAATAATCTGTAATAATGTTGTAATTTATATTTGAAAGTTAAATTTAGTGAATTAATTGAATTATGTTAAATTAAATGTTTATGGTGCCAAGTTTATGAATTGATTTAAAAATATGTCTATGGGACATGAAGTGCATTGAATTATCATACATAAATGTGATTTCTATGATTTTGGATATTATGAGCAATTGTAAGTTCATATGATTTTAATAACGGAATGTGTAATTTAATATTATTGCCTTGATATTAAATGAGATGTAAGTTTATATGTAAGTAATACATCAAATTTACTTGTATTATGATATTTTATAATAATATTGGAAATATGTTTGTTGATAATTACTTGATTGGTGAAATTGTTGGAAAAGAGAGAGAAATCCCAGTTGAACCTTCAGAAAGATTGGATGATACAGATGGTATGTAGCTAGGTCACATGTATGGTGCTGAGTGCACATCATGTGTACAAGAGAGCTACGAGACATTATGATGTAGCTAGGTCGCATGGGTGATACTATGTGTACACCATGTAGACAAGAGAGCTACGGAATATATGTAGCTAGGTTGCATGCGTGGTTCCAGGTGAAGGACACCATGTAGACAAGAGAGCTACGAGATAAACTGGCTAGGTCACATGGGTGGTAGTAAGTGTTCACCATGTGTACAATAAAGCCGAACTATATGATGGGTGGAGCTATGTGCTGAAACCACCAAGTATCGAGGATTGATCCGAAGTGTTCAACGGGAGGCTTACTATGTACTGCTTTGTGAGTTTTGTGATGAATAAGTGCAAGAACTTGGTTATGTGAATGATTTGTTCATTAAGTGACCAGGATGTGGTAAGGTTATAAACAAGTAAGTTATACATGAGGATGATTTTATGGTGACCTTGTAATCATGAGCCTATAATTGTGATGTATGAAATGTGGTGAAAATGATTTGTGATATGTATGTTAAAATGAGGTTAATACAAAGAAAGTGTGAAAGAGTGAATTAGCAATAAAACTGTTTTGGATAGTAGCAGTGACGTGATTTTGAAAAATCACCAAAAATAGTAGGAATTTAATTAGAGGCTGAATGAGATATTAAATTAAAGCTTAATAAGTCTATCTTCATATAAAAGAAGCAGAGCAAGCAAAGTATAGGCTTGGAAAAATCATTAAAAATTGTACAAAAAGAATTATGGGATATAATTTATATGCTTGAAATACTTAATGAGTCTAGTTCAAATGAAATAAACAAGAACATCCTTTGAATTTTGTACGAGGAGAAAATTGATTCATAGTGAAGAGTGGTCAGAACAGTTGAGCAGTGAAACAGGGGTAACTTCAATGAATAAACTGTACTAATTGGCTCGACCAAAAATTCTGAAAATTTTATGGTAAAAATATATGTGAATCTAGTTTCGAGGAAAATTAACGGTTTGTAATTTGGAGTTCTGTAGCTCCATAAATAAATGATTTAGTTGCTGGTACTCTGCTAGACAGCTTATTTTGAACCTGTTTATGATTGTAATAGTGAAAGTATGTGTGTTTGTGATGATAATATTCCAGGAACATATTGTGACTTTGTTTAAAGTATGATAATGTATTGTTTATTAATATTTACATACTTACTTACTAAGCTATAATGCTTACTCCCTTCCTTTCCTTTTTCCTATAGTGTCGCAGATGTTAGCTCGGGTTGGAGGTCGCTGGAGGTTAAATCACACTATCAAACTATTGATCGATATATAAAGGTTTTAAAGTATTTTAAGTCTTTGGCATGTATGGAGACTCGTTTAATTGTTATTAAGTTGCTAAGAATTGGCTTAAAATACTGACCTATGTTATTTGAAGGTCTCTATTGTATAAAGTCATTTAATGTAGATAGTCTTGATTATGTTATTAATTAAATGATGCAATTTATGAATGTGCATGCTTGCCTATGTGTGTGGTCGAATTAAAGCATGATATAGGCCTTGTAAGCTCTTTTTAAGGGACAGCTTGAATGTGTTTGAAAAAGTTTTAAATTAGAGTGAAATTATGAATCGGTTTTTATTCGATGACTAGTGATTAAGTCCGGTAATGCCTCGTACCCTGTTCCAGCGTCAAACACGGGTAAGGGGTGTTACATGTGATTACGTGTAAGACCACGTTTGGGACGTTGGCATCGATATGTGATTACGTGTAAGACCCTGTCTAGGATAGTGGCATCGATATGTGATTATGTGTAAGACCACGTCTGGGATGTTGGCATCGATATGTGATTACGTGTAAGACCCTGTCTGGGACAGTGGTATCGATATGTGATTACATGTAAGACCACGTCTAGGACGTTGGCATTGTACGATATGTGTGATTATCTGAGTATCCTATTTAATTCCAAATGTTTCAACGGGCAATGTTAAGTAAAGACCGAATGCGAAATCGAATTAAAAGGTTTAGGTATGTGTTAGCTAATATATTGAAATTAACATAAGTTTTGGTATTTGAAGTGATGATATGAATCATGTTATTAAGTTGGTTATATGTATATTGAATGCAAATATATATTCAGAAAAATGATATAAGTATGTGATATTAAAGTGTGAAACATGTGGATACATATATGAATGTATATATATTCATCTATATGATTATACTTTGACCTTGGAAGTAAATGATAACTTTGATTATGGATACATATGTATTTCGCCAAGATAAAGTTGATACATTAATGTATATGTTGTATATGAATTTGCAAGTTTTGGATTAAATGTGATTATGATAGCATGAATTGGTTTGGTTAAATTAAGTTGATTACGTCATTGAGATGACTTACTAAGTTGTGATTGCTTAATCTGTGTGTATGTTTGCTTCTGTTTTATAGATTTTGGAGGCTATTTACAGGCTCAAGGATCATCAGTGAAGTCTGTCACACTATCGTATGTTTATCGGTATTTTTAAAAGCTAAATTTTGAACCTATGGCATGTATAGGCTATACTACTTTTCTGATATGTTTGAAGTGTTGTATATAATATGCCATGCGAAAATGGCTAATTTGATATATAAGTATTTGCTATCTTGATAATGGTTCTTGCATTTGCTAAGTTCGGTTTGTATGCTATGCTAAAATGATGATTTTATTTGGTTTGGTTGAATCGGCTATGGTATATATATAAGTATGAATTACGCTTGATATGTTACCTATTGTTTTAATGATTCGGCTATGTATTGTGTTTGATAGTAATGATTTAATTTGGTTGATGAATGTATTCAGTTAAATGTTGAATTTAGGTAATAGATTTATATTTGATTGATGATTCAGCCATGCTTTGTATTTATATGTGAAACATGTTTTATTTAGATTTTCTATGTATTATGGTAACTAGGTAATTCAATTTTGGCTTGTGATAAATGTGAGTTCAATATGCTTGCTTTAAGTGAATAAATTATTATGAATCATGTTAGTAATTTAATCATAATTCGGCATTTACATACATATAAGTATATGATGTATTGGTTTAATAATTATACATTAGTTGAGATATATTTGTAATATGTTTGATATGACATAAATTTTGGTTATATGTATATTTATGTACTTAACCGAAAATATGATCATTGAATTAGTATTGAATATGACCTTTATTACATTACATGATAAGTAATATTAGCATGTTTAGATTCGGTTTTGGTATGTTAAAGTGTTAGACAAATAGTTGCTATGTATTATGCATATATATATTTATAATGCATTGATGTGAAAGGCAAACTATGTTTAATATATTGGTTTAGTTCTTTGAAATGTTTAGGTATGTAAAATAATTGAACAAAGTTGAAAGTGGACAATTTGTTAAAGCATAAGTATTAAGTATATTTGCATTCGGCTAAAGCTTTAGAAATTGACCATATTAATAGTAACTTATGCTTTTATTAAACAAGATGGTTTGGAGCAAGTTTAGTAAGTGGCTTCGTTAATTGTTCTTTAATTATTAAGTATATGTTATATGAAGTTTTTGTGTGTATTACTGGAATAGCAAATAAGTAAGCTTGGTTTAGTCAAAATTTATAATAAGGTTGCATGTATATTTGGTCTTTGAATAATGAGTGAGTTGTTTAATTCCTATGCTTATATTCGGCCAGTTGATAATGATTTATGGTTGTATGTTTTTTGATTTACGTGCAACCTGTAATGTTTTGGTTTGGTTGAGTATACGTTCATATGTGGTGAATAAAATGATTAATTCCTATGTGTATCCATGAATGTCCGGAAGTTGTGTCTCGTTCGGTAATACTTCGTAACCCCATTCCAAAGACGGACTGTAATATCTTGAATTAGGGCCTAATCGAAAGAGTGGTTTCGTGACCACAAATTCAAGATAGAAATAATTATTTTATGATTATTTTGAGGTCTATGACATGATTGCATGATTGTGTGAAATTTCGTGAAGAAATTCTATGCATAAAGTGCTTAATTTGAAGTTAGGGATTAATTTGAATAAGTTGCAAAACTTGCATTCTAGAAGTTTCTAGTATGAAATTGCTTTGAAATATTAATTAGGAGGTCTTAAATAGAAATTTGACCAATTTTAAAGTTTATGGACAAATATTGGACATGAATGGAATTTTTGGAAAGTTTAGTAGTAAGGGCATTTTGGTCATTTAGGGGTAAAATGAATTAAAATACAAAATTAAAAGCCAATTTTGCTCATCTTCTTCACCATGGACGTGTATACCAAGGGAGACTCCATGGCTAGGGTTTCAAGCTTCCAAGCTCGATTGTAAGTCCGTTCTAGCCTCGTTTTAATGATTTTTACGCTTTTGGAGTCCCTTAACTTGATTTAGCTTATGCTAGCAATAATTCAACCTAGGGTTCATATTTGGAAAAATACCCATAGGTGAAATTTGTGTATTTTGGTGTTTTATGATAGAATATGAGGTTTTAAATTATGTTAGACAACTTGTGCTACTCGGTTTTAAGTGAAAACGAGCAAAAGGGCTTAATCGGTAAAAATACCTAATAGTCATAAGTACATGTTAGAGTGAGAATTTGATGTTGCCATAGAAGGGAAAAATGATCAGCATGTCATAAAACATAAGAAAATAGGATGAAGTTTAATTTTCGAACCTTTGGACAAAAGTGAAAATATGCAAAAGTTTAGGGGTCAAAATGAAAATTTTTAAAAATATGATTTTTGGACCCGTATGAATAGTGTGACTAATTATTAGGCTAAATGTGATATTATAGATGAAGGAAATCGAGATTCGGGCTTAAATCGGGAAAATACAAGGTTATGGACTAAAATGGTAAATTGTTGTTTCTGGATCGAGATAAGTTCGTATGATAATAATAATGAAATGTTATGTTTGAATTATATTTCTTACTATTATTGCATATATTTTATGATTTAATATATTGGAAAAGTTGATGGAATGGTGTTTATGATGTGGAAATATGACATGAAAGAATGTTACATGAAATGCAAAAAAATGAAGATACATGATAAGTGATATATAAAATATGTGATATATGTTATGTAAATTCTTAAATGCTGATTTGATATTTGAGTTGTGTCTTATTATACTATGAATGGACAATTGGTACTATGGATAGTGAGATCGACACTTCGAGTAAATTCGTACATAAACAATCTATCGATTCTTTTTATGTTATTATATTTTGATATCATATGAAATGTGGCTGCCTATCAAATGGTTATTTGATGTAAATTATGAATTTAAATTGATTACGGACAATTTAGTAAAATGTTGAAAAGTGAGGAATTTCCGATTGAACCTTGAATAAAAACGATCTGAATGATCTATTGTGAGGTCGCATGTGTAGTACTAAGTGCAGGCTACTATGCGTACCCGAAAACTGTGATCACGTGTGTAGTATTAAGTGCAGGCTACTACGTGTATCAGATGGTTAGGTCACGTGTGTAGTACTAAGTGCAGGCTACTACGTGTACCGGATAATTGGTCACATGTGTAGTACTATGTGTAGGCTACTATGCGTACCAGATAGCTTTGGCTACAAGTGTGAAAATATTTGCAGGCAATTGAGTATCAGTTATTATTCCAAAGAGTTCAACGGGAAAATCGATTAAGTAAAAATACAATTGAACATGATTATATGATGAATAAGTGTAGGTATATGTTTATTAAAAATTATGAGCAATGTGCTCGATAATTGGGTGAATTTCGATAAGACAAAATGGATTAAGTGGAATTATGTAAGAATGAATTTTAGTGGTAAAACAGTGTTGGACAGCAGCAGTTGCATGACTTTGAAAATTCACTAAAAATTGTGGAAGTTGAATAAAAATGAAAATGATATACTAAAATAAAGATTAATGAGTCTATTTTCACATGAAAGAAATAGGGGAAGCAAAAGAATTCTATATTGTGTGATATTTGAATTCTTGTGAAACAGGGTCTGAATGAATTCGAGATTCCCTGTTCTGACTTTAGAAATTCACCATAAATTGTAAAAAAATTATTAAGAGTCATACCTTACATGGATGTATTCCTTATTGATTCTATTTTTAAGGGAAACAAACTTCATGGTCGTTGGAATTCTGTACAGGGAGAAATTTTGTTTGTAGCGCACAGAGGTCAGAGTAGTCGTACTCTGAAACAGGGGAGACTTTAACTAATAAACTGTACTAATTGGATAAACCAAAAATTCTAGAAATTTTATTGGAGAAATATGTATGAATCTAGTTTCAAGGAAAATTAACAAAACTAAATTTTGAGTTTTTTAGTTTCAGATATGAATGATTTAGTAACTGTAACTCGATAACACATCTTAACCTGAATATGTGTAATTGTACAATTATAGTGTTTTATCTTGAAAAGCATGGTAGTAATTGCTTATTATTTTCATATGAACAGACTAAGCGTAAAGCTTACCCATCCTCTCCATTTCTTTAGTATTGGCAGGTCAGCTCGGGGTTGGAGATCGTCGGAGGCAAAATCACACTATCAAACTATCATTTTTGGGAAAATTAATTCAAATATTAGAAATATCAAGTGAGTGGCATGTATAGGAAGTTGGTTTGTGATATGTATTTTTATTATGATTTTGACCTTACGTATCAGTCTGCATTGAGTTATCGTATATGATCATGAGATGTGGTCCTTATCCATTATGGTTTATGAGTTTAATTAATCATGCCATGTCCTACGTTTTGATGTGATGATATAGTTAGTTTTGTTTGTTATGCATGTGTTCGAAAAGTTTTGAATTAAATGAAATTTTATGGCCACGTTTTCGTCTATGTGTATTGTTAAGTCTGGTAATGCCTCGTACTCTATTACGGCCTTGGATACGGGTAAGGGGTGTTACACGGACACGGATTAGGGGTGTTACATTGTTATATTGGGATAGATGAAACATGATTTAGGCTTTTTTATTTAAAATTACTTGTTTAAGCATGTTTTTAATTGGTGTGATGGTTGATTTGTGGTATGTTGGTTGATCAGTAAGGAGAATTATGAAAGTAGCTAATGTGACGTACTATATTTGAGTTGGTCCATTTCGATCGGGTTTGGGGCAGTACATATGGTGGTATTAAAGCCACTCATCATGCCTCTTGGGCGATGGTGGGGCAAACCTCAACGAGGATGCTGAGTCCCTAAAAGGGTGAATGTAACACCCTAGGCAAATCTCACATTGGCAAAGCATGGGAGAGACCTGGGCTATATAAAGGGCTAGCAACACTTAAGTGGTAAGAGAACTTTTGGGGGTGTATGGGCACTCCCAAGAACAAATTCATGAGGGCCATGTGTAACACCCCGTACCCGAGTCCGTTACTGGAATCGGACACAAGGTGCACACAGACTTAACTATTTTCACAGTCCATTTAGAAATTTCCAGACTAGCTGGTCACTGCGTCACTGTCGCCTTAAAAATCATATCTTGAGTTTCAAAGCTCAAAAATTTGTTTCGTAATTTTTCCCTGACCATCTACATATTTTTTTCTAGAATTTTTGGTCGAGCCAATTAGTACAGTTTATTAGTTAAAGTCTCCCCTATCCCAGGGTTCGACTACACGGACCTTCATGCGTTACGAATTGAATATCTCCTTGTACAGGGCTTTAATACTGATGCCGTTTGTTTCTATAGAAACTAGACTCAGAGAGGAATCTATAAATATATGGCATGACTCCTAATTATCTCTGGTTCATTTACAATGAATTTCCAAAGTCGGAACAAGGAATCCAGAAACCATTCTGGCCCTGTTTCACGAGAACTTTAATATCTCTTAACATATAACTCATATGACAGTTTCGTTTCTTCCACATGAAAGTAGATTCATCAAAGTTCATTTACATAATTTATTCACTATTTAATACCATTCCTAATATTTTTAGTGATTTTCACATCCACATCACTGCTGCTGTCAAGATTCCGCCTTTAAGGTAGGCTTTACCTATTTCATGATTTCCATGATTCAATTGGCCCTTTTGCATACATAGCACAAAGTGTGATCATGATTAACCATCCCAATGGCTAATCGTTTCAAAACAATTCCATACCTCATAATGATCAACAAACAAACGATTATGGTACTAGGCTAAAAATTATATAAGCCATTTTCGCATGGCCATCCAAGTTTACACAAAACCGAAAGGTACATGACCTTCAACAAAAGGGTGGTCCTATACATGCCATTTCAAAGTTCAACCAAAATTGTACCAAAATGGGGGCTTTGATAGTGTGGATGACTTCGACTTCGATGATCCCGAATCCGATAGCTAACGAGCAAAATCTATAAAAGCAGAGAAAGCAGAGAAGACGGAGTAAGCAATTTATGCTTAGTAAGTTTGAGCAAGAGATTCCAGCACAACAAAAGCATAGCATTCATAAAGCTAACGGATAATTTCATATGCACAAATTCTCAATATCATACTCATTTCACATTCCAACCCCTATGTTCATACATAAGGGATCATCTTAGCCAAATACCGGAAACCCATTACTCGACTGAGCGAATATTATTCGAAGGGAATCAACTAATTCAAGCACATACGAACATACCTCATTGCTGGAATTTTTCAAGTATTAACTGAAAATTTTATAGCAAGATCGCTCATTCTTGAATCACGTACCTTCAGAATTTAACCGGATATAACGACTTGCTCAAATGCCTTCGGGACGAAGCCCGGTTATAGTGACTCGCCTGAATGCCTTCGGGACTTAACCCGGGTTTAGTAACTTGCACAAATGCCTTCGGGCTTAGCCCGGATTTATTAACTCGCACGAATGCCTTCGGATCCTAGTCCGGATATAGTCACTTAGCACAAAGCCTTCGGGACTTAGCCCGGACATCATTCGAATAACCGAGCACAATTATCAATAAATTATGACACATTCGTATTTCATTTTCATTAGCAAAACTCAAACACAAGGCACTATTCACACTTGAAATTTCGGCTCAATAGCCACACACAAAGAGCATGATTTTAATTTGCTTTAAACATGATCTAATCAATTCAGAATTTAAGCTCTATTACTCAAGTACTTACCTTGGATGTTGTCGAGCGATTTCGAATGACTACTCGACTACTTTTTCCTTCCCTTTATCGGATTTAGCTCCCTTTGCTCTTGAGCTTAATTTGACAAATAAATTGATTTAATCATTTGAGCATCGAAGAGGAATTCAAGGTACTTAGCCAATATATATACTCATTAGGCATCAAAGTCGCATATGTACGAATCATGAATCGAACTCAACACATTAGTTAATATTCCTCTTAGCGAATTTTCTAAGCCAAGAATAGGCATCAATATGCTTGCCTCTAACCGAATGCATGCACACCAATTTCCCTCATGTGGCGAATATGCATGTCCATGTTGAGGCCAATTATACACTTATTACCACACAAAACAGCATACATTTTACTAACTAATGCATTCCATATTGTAACTCAATACACATCTATCATTTCCTTCATAACCAAACATCATCATAAGTAAGTATATACCTTGAGATAGTATATATATGTCATACCAATACATCATGCTCAAACATATATACATATATATATACTAGAGCCGAATCTCAAGTTGATTGTAACTAAACATGAACATGATTTCGAAACACAAATCTTACTTTCCATGCAATGAGCATAAATCACACTTATGGATGTACCATGGCCGAATACATCACGACACCATAATTTTGGTCATGATTACACAAAGAACTTAGTATCTCATTCAAAAATGCTTAAAGAAAATCTAAGAGTCCTCAATCCACCATCACATGTATCATCATCAAGCTTCATATTTAACATACAATGGCACTAACTCAAAATCCACCTTGGCCAAATACCATCCCCATGATATAACAAAGATTTGAACCATGGGCTAATAAGAACATCAAGTTAGCAACCAAAAACATGCATGAATCTCATGGCACAACATCAAACATACCTTAATCTTGATGCAAGTATAGCCAAACCCTTCCTAATCCTCTTCCAAACCAAGCATGAAGCAAAACTCCTTCCTTATCCTTAGTATTTTCGGCCAAAAGAGAGTGAAATGGATGAACAAAATTTTTTGTTTTCTTTCCTACCTACACTAAGCAATGGGGAGGAGAGAAGCCTTCACACACACATTTTTTTTTTATTCCATACTCCTTATTTTATTCATTCCAACATAACCCACTTACCAAACATGTTTCATGACATGATTTTCCCATAATTCCTTGTCATGGCCGGCCACTAGCTATTGGGGGAAATTTGACATGCAAGTCCATTGTTTTGCATGCATGCTTTAATTAGTCATCACACATTTCCCCATCATACTTTCAAAGTTTACTACTAGGTCCTTTCTAGTGAAATTCACATTTATAGCTCAAAATCAAAACATCAAAATGTCACACATGAGTTAACACACATTATAGGAAATAAAATAAATATTAAATTATTTTTATGCCTCGGTTTTGTGGTCCCGAAACCACATTCCGACTAGGGTCGCGTTTAAAGGTGTCACAACTCTCCCCACTTAAGAAATTTTCGTCCCCGAAAATCTTACCGGTAAATAGATTTGGGTATCGCTCTTTCATAGAGTTCTCGGGTTCCCAAGTAGCTTCTTCTATTCCGTGTTTGAGCCATAACACTTTCACTAGCGGAACCCTTTTGTTTCGCAACTCTTTTACTTCACGAGCTAGGATACGAATCGGTTCTTCTTCATAACTCATATCGGCTTGAATTTCAACCTCTGATGGACTAATTACGTGACGGATCAGATCTATAGCGTCGAAGCATTGAAACGTGGAAGACGTTGTGAATCTTTTCGAGTTCAGGGGGCAAAATCAAACGATACGCAACTGGGCCAACTCGATCGAGATTTCGTGCGGCCCAATGAATCTTGCTCAACTTGCCCTTGCGGCCGAATCGAGTATCTTTTTCAAGGCGAAACTTTAAGAAACACTTTATCTCCCATCCGATACTCAATGTCCTTTCGTTTCAAATCCGCGTGACGATTTCGACGATCCGTGGCGCCTTCGGACTTTCACGGATTACCTTTACCTTCATTCAGCATCTTTAATCAAATCCACTCGAAAATTTTGTTTTCATCGAGCTCGGTCCAAAACAATGGTGTACGGCATTTACGCCTGTACAAAGCCTCGTAAGGCGCCATCTTAATACTTGATTGAAAACTATTGTTGTAAGTGAATTCAATCAAAGGTAAATACCGTTCCCATGAACCACCGAACTCGAGAATGCAACATCTCAACATATCCTCAAGTATTTGAATTATCCGCTCGGATTGACCATCGGTTTGAGGGTGAAAGGCGGTGCTGAAATGCAACTTGGTACCCAAAGCTTCTTGCAATTTCTTCCAAAATCGCGAGGTGAACCTCGGATCTCTATCCGACGCAACAGAAATCGGTACCCCGTGTAATCTCACAATCTGAGAAACGTACAATTCAGCTAGTTTATCCAATGAAAAATCCGTGACGCATACGAGGATAAAGTGAGCCGACTTAGTCAGTCTATCAACAACAACCCAAATCGCATCCTTCTTACTTGCTGACAATGGTAGTCCGGACACAAAGTCCATTGTGACTCGATCCCATTTCCATTCGGGTATCGTGATCGGTGAAGTAATCCTCAAGGCACTTGATGTTCCGCTTTCACTTGTTGACATATTAAACATCTCAAACAAAGTCGGAGATGTCTCGTTTCATACCATGCCACCAAAACTGACGTTTCAAATCGTTGTACATCTTCGTACTCCCCGGGTGAATTGCCATTCAGCTACAATGGGCTTCGTTCAGAATTATCGAAATGAGTTCCGAATTCTTTGGAACACACAGACGACTTCTGAACCTCGAACAATCGTCGTCATCAATTTGAAACTCCGATTCCTTGTTCGGAACACACTCATCCCGTTTTGCAAGCAACTCATCGTCAACTTTCTGAGCCTCACGAATTTGATGAGTTAACAATGGTTTGGCCTTTAATTCGGCTACTAACACATTGTCGGGTAGAATAGACAGGTGTACATTCATTGCTCGTAAAGCAAACAGCGATTTTCGGCTTAAGGCGTTCGCAACCACATTAGCCTTTCCTGGGTGATAATCAATGACGAGCTCATAATCTTTTAACAACTCGAGCCAACCTCTTTGTCGCAGATTTAAGTCTCTTTGAGTCATCAAATATTTGAGACTTTTGTGATCCGAGTACACATGGCACTTCTCACCAAATAAGTAATGTCGCCATATCTTTAAGGCGAATACGATGGCAACCAGTTCGAGATCATGGGTCGGATAATTTTTCTCATGTGGCTTTAATTGTCTCGATGCGTAGGCCACAACTCGACCTTCTTGCATCAATACGCAACCTAACCCAAGTAGGGAGGCATCACTATAGATGACAAACTCTTTGCGATTCAGCTGCACTAAACCTGGAGCTTAGTCAAATGAGTTTTCAATTGATCGAAACTTTTCGACACATTTCCGTCCATTCAAACTTGACATCTTTCGAAGCGGTTTACGTCATGGGTGTGGCTATGATTGAGAATCCTTTACAAACGATCGGTAGTAATCAGCAAGCCCAAAAAGCTCCGAACCTCAGTAATATTCCTCGGAGGCTTCCAGTTAAGTATGGCTGAAATTTTACTCGGGTCGACTCGAATACCCGATGCAGATACCACATGACCCAAGAAGCTAACCTCTCTTAACCAGAACTCACACTTGCTGAACTTAGCGTATAACTGCTTGTCTCGTAAAACTTGCAACACTACTCTCAGGTGCTCCGCATGTTCGGTCTCATCTCTTGAATAGACCAAGATGTCGTCAATGAACACAACTACGAACCGATCCAAATACGGTCTGAAGATCCGATTCATCAAATCTATAAATACCGCAGGGGCATTAGTGCGCCCAAACGGCATCACTAAGAACTTGTAGTGACCATATCTCGTTCTGAAGGCAGTTTTGGGTATATCCGAATCTCGGATTCAAGAATCGATAATAGCCTCGATCTCAAATCTATTTTTGAGAACACCGAGGCTCCTTCATTGATCGAACAAATCATCGATACGCGGTAACGGATATTTGTCTTTATTGTCACTTTATTAAGCTGGCGATAGTCGATGCACAACCTCATAGTTCCGTCCTTCTTTTTCACAAACAACACTGGTGCACCCCAAGGTGAAAAACTCGGGCGAGCAAAACCTCTATCCACCAACTCTTGCAACTGAGCTTTCAACTGTTTTAATTCCGTTGGTGCTATACGATACGGAGCTATCGAAATCGGTGTGGTCCTAGGTACAAGCTCAATACCAAACTCTATCTCCCGAACAAGTGGCAAACCCGGTAATTCTTCGGGAAAAACATCCGGGTAATCACAAACCACCGGCACAGATTCGGGTTTTACTTCTAACTCCTTATCATCAAGTACATACGCTAGGTATGCTTCGCACCCCTTTCTTACATATTTCTGGGCCAACATTGATGATATTACAGCTGGCAACCCCTTTAAGTCCGTAGATTCAACTCGGATCATCTCGTTATTTGCGCACCTCAAATCAATAGTCTTGCTTTTGCAATTCACAACCGCATCATGCACAGTCAACCAATCCAACCCAAGAATAACATCAAATTCATCGAACGGCAAAAGTATCAAGTCCGCCGGAAAATAGGAATCTCGAATTACTAGGGGACATTTCTTACACACTTTGTCGACCAGCACGTAACGACCCAAGGGATTTGACACCCGAATTACGAACTCAGTAGACTCAATAGGTAAAGTCTTACTAGATGCTAAGGTTTCGCATATATAAGAGTGAGTAGAACCAGGGTCAATTAAAGCAATCACATTAGTATCAAAGAGAGTGAAAGTACCGGTAATAACATCTGGCGAGGAAGCATCCTCACGTGCGCGTATGGCATAAGCCCTAGCAGGAGCGCGAGCCTCGGATCTGGTCGTAGCATCTCTAGATCCTCTCTGACCACCACTAGCATTGCCCGTATTTCCAGATGGTCTACCTCTAGTAGTGGTAGCACCCGGTTTCCCACTCTGATTTGTATTTTGTTCAGGCAACCTCGGGCAATCTTTAATAAAGTGGTCGACCGATCCGCACTTGTAACAGGAGCAGTTATGGAACCTACAGCTTCCAGAATGCCATTTGCCACAATGCTGACACTCCGCTCTGTCTCGACGTTCATTCCCAACACTGGCGACCGAAGTGCCTCGTGTACCCACAGGGGGTCGATCACGATCTCGTCTAAAAAGGCCCGGAGTGCCTCTAGACCGGCCCACATCATCTCTAAATTTCTTCGATGCATGTTGAAGAGACTTTCCAGGATCTTTACGAAACTCTCCAATTCCCACATCAACTTTTTGTTTTCTTTTCTAAGCTCTTCGACTTTACAAGCTCGCCGACAAGTACTACGAACTCTCGTATTTCAAGAATGCCAACGAACATTTTTATGTCTTCATTCAGCCCATCCTCGAAGCGTTTACATGATGACCTCGGATGAAACACATTCTGGCGTATCTACTAAGTCTAACAAATTTTCGCCAGAATCGAATCGACATAGAACCTTGCTTAAGCTCAAGAAATTCCTTCCGTTTTTGATCAACAAATCTCTAACTGATATACTTTTTCCGAAACTCAGTTTGGAAAAATTCCCAAGTTACTTGCTCTCGGGGCACAACAGAAGTCAGAGTGCTCCACCAATAGTAGGCAGAATCACGTAGCAAGGAGATAGCACACTTTAGGCATTCATCGGGTGTACAAGATAGCTCATCGAGTACCCAGATAGTGTTGTCCAACCAAAATTCAGCTTGCTCGGCATCGTCGTTATCCGTAGCTTTGAATTTAGTAGCCCCGTGTTTTCGGATTCTGTCAATTGGGGGCTTATTCGACCTTATTTGGTCAGTTACTGGAGGCATTGTAGGTGCGGGGGCTGTGTTTGTTGGGAATGGAGGTTGTGGAACAGCCGTATTAGTTTGAATGTATTGGTTGAACCAATCATTCATCACGCTATAAAAGGCTTGCCTAGCCTCATCATTCGGATTGCTAGCAACAGGTTGAGAGTCCGCCGGTGCTGTGTCCCTTCAAAGGGAGCAGCGCCACACTCTCCACATCATCACTATCGCTCGGTTGGGATCGGGATCCATTACAATAAATAAACACAAATTCAAACGTCAGAAATCACCACACTATCAAATAATCACATAAAATGGCATGTATAGCTAGACCCAAACGCATTACGGTAGTCCTAGAATCGACTAAACCGTAGCTCTGATACCAATAAAATTGTAACACCCCGTACCCGAGTCCGTTACTGGAATCGGACACAAGGTGCACACAGACTTAACTATTTTCACAGTCCATTTAGAAATTTCCAGACTAGCTGGTCACTGTGTCACTGTCGCCTTAAAAATCATATCTTGAGTTTCAAAGCTCGAAAATTTGTTTCGTAATTTTTCCCTGAAACTAGACTCATATGTCCATCTACAGATTTTTTTGTAGAATTTTTGGCCGAGCCAATTAGTACATTTTATTAGTTAAAATCTCCCTTATCCCAGGGTTCGACTACACTGACCTTCGTCCGTTACGAATTGAATATCTCCTTGTACAGGGCTTTAATACTGATTCCGTTTGTTTCTATAGAAACTAGACTCAGAGAGGAATCTATAAATATATGGTATGACTCCTAATTATCTCTGGTTAATTTACAATGAATTTCCAAAGTCGGAACAGGGGATCCAGAAACCGTTCTGGCCCTGTTTCACGAGAACTTTAATATCTCTTAACATATAGCTCATATGACCGTTTTGTTTCTTCCACATGAAAGTAGATTCATCAAAGTTAATTTATATAATTTATTCACTATTTAATACCATTCGTACTATTTTTTGTGATTTTTCACATCCACATCACTGCTGCTGTCAGCATCTACCTTTAAGGTAGGCTTTACCTATTTCATGATTTCCATGATTCAATTGGCCCCTTTTGCATACATAGCACAAAGTGTGATCATGATTAACCATCCCAATGGCTAATCGTTTCAAAACAATTCCATACCTCATAATGATCAACAAACAAACGATTATGGTACTAGGCTAAAACGTATATAAGCCATTTTAGCATGGCCATCCAAGTTTACACAAAACCGAAAGGTACATGACCTTCAACAAAAGGGTGGTCCTATACATGCCATTTCAAAGTTCAACCAAAATTGTACCAAAATGGGGGCTTTGATAGTGTGGATGACTTGACTTGATGATCCCGAATCCGATAGCTAACGAGCAAAATCTATAAAAGCAGAAACAGAGAAGACGGAGTAAGCAATTTATGCTTAGTAAGTTTGAGCAAGAGATTCCAGCACAACAAAAGCATAGCATTCATAAAGCTAACGGATAATTTCATATGCACAAGTTCTCAATATCATACTCATTTCACATTCCAACCCCTATGTTCATACATAAGGGATCATCTTAGCCAAATACCGGAAACCCATTACTCGACTGAGAGAATATTATTCGAAGGGAATCAACTAATTCAAGCACATACGAACATACCTCATTGCTGGAATTTTTCTAGCGTATTAACTGAAAATTTTATAGCAAGATCGCTCATTCTCGAATCACGTACCTTGAATTTAACCGGATATAACGATCGCTCAAATGCCTTCGGACGAAGCTTGGGTTATAGTGACTCGCCTGAATGCCTTCGGGACTTAACCCGGTTTAGTAACTTGCACAAATGCCTTCGGCTTAGCCCGATTTATTAACTTCATACGAATGCTTTGGATCCTAGTCCGAATATAGTCACTTAGCACAAAGCCTTCGGGACTTAGCGGACATCATTGAATAACCGAGCACAATTATCAATAAATTATGACACATTCAGTATTTCATTTTCATTAGCAAAACTCAAACACAAGGCACTATTCACACTTGAAATTTCGGCTCAATAGCCACACACAAAGAGCATGATTTTAATTTGCTTTAAACATGATCTAATCAATTCAAATTTAAGCTCTATTACTCAAGTACTTACCTTGGATGTTGTCGAGCGATTTCGACTGGCTACTCGACTACTTTTTCCTTCCTCTATCGGATTTAGCTCCCTTTGCTCTTGAGCTTAATTTGACAAATAAATTGATTTAATCATTTGAGCATCGAAGAGGAATTCAAGGTACTTAGCCAATATATATACTCATTAGGCATCAAAGTCGCATATGTACGAATCATGAATCGAACTCAACACATTAGTTAATATTCCTCTTAGCGAATTTTCTAAGCCAAGAATAGGCATCAATATGCTTGCCTCTAACGAATGCATGCACACCAATTTCCCCTCATGTGGCGAATATGCATGTCCATGTTGAGGCCAATTATACACTTATTACCACACAAAAACAGCATACATTTTACTAACTAATGCATTCCATATTGTAACTCAATACACATTTATCATTTCCTTCATAACCAAAACATCATCATAAGTAAGTATATACCTTGAGATAGTATATATATGTCATACCAATACATCATGCTCAAACATATATACATATATATATGCTAGAGCCGAATCTCAAGTTGATTGTAACTAAACATGAACATGATTTCGAAACACAAATCTTACTTTCCATGCAATGAGCATAAATCACACTTATGGATGTACCATGGCCGAATACATCACGACACCATAATTTTGGTCATGATTACACAAAGAACTTAGTATCTCATTCAAAAATGCTTAAAGAAAATCTAAGAGTCCTCAATCCACCATCACATGTATCATCATCAAGCTTCATATTTAACATACAATGGCACTAACTCAAAATCCACCTTGGCCAAATACCATCCCCATGATATAACAAAGATTTGAACCATGGGCTAATAAGAACATCAAGTTAGCAACCAAAAACATGCATGAATCTCATGGCACAACATCAAACATACCTTAATCTTGATGCAAGTATAGCCAAACCCCTTCTTAATCCTCTTCCAAACCAAGCATGAAGCAAAACTCCTTCCTTATCCTTAGTATTTTCGGCCAAAAAGAGAGTGAAATGGATGAACAAAATTTTTTTTGTTTTCTTTCCTACCTACACGGCAATGGGGAGGGAGGGAAGCCTTCGCACACACATTTTTTTTTTATTCCATACTCCTTATTTTATTCATTCCAACATAACCCACTTACCAAACATGTTTCATGACATGATTTTGCCCATAATTCCTTGTCATGGCCGGCCACTAGCTATTGGGGGGGAAATTTGACATGCAAGTCCATTGTTTTGCATGCATGCTTTAATTAGTCATCACACATTTCCCCATCATACTTTCAAAGTTTACTACTAGGTCCTTTCAAGTGAAATTCACATTTATAGCTCAAAATCAAAACATCAAAAATGTCACACATGAGTTAACACACATTATAGGAAATAAAATAAATATTAAATTATTTTTATGCCTCGGTTTTGTGGTCCCGAAACACATTCCGACTAGGGTCGTTTTAAGGCTGTCACAACTCTCCCCCACTTAAGAAATTTTCGTCCCCGAAAATCTTACCGGTAAATAGATTTGGGTATCGCTCTTTCATAGAGTTCTCGGGTTCCCAAGTAGCTTCTTCTATTCCGTGTTTGAGCCATAACACTTTCACTAGCGGAACCCTTTTGTTTCGCAACTCTTTTACTTCACGAGCTAGGATACGAATCGGTTCTTCTTCATAACTCATATCGGCTTGAATTTCAACCTCTGATGGACTAATTACGTGACGGATCAGATCTATAGCGTCGAAGCATTGAAACATGGAAGACGTTGTGAATCTTTTCGAGTTCGGGGGCAAAATCAAGCGATCATAAGCGGGCCAACTCGATCGAGATTTCATGACGGCCCAATGAATCTCGAGCTCAACTTGCCCTTACGGCCGAATCTGAGTATCTTTTTCAAGGCGAAACTTTAAGAAACACTTTATCTCCCATCGATACTCAATGTCCTTTCGTTTCAAATCGCGTCACGATTTACGACGATCATGGCCGCCTTCGGACTTTCACGGATTACCTTTACCTTACATTCACATCTTTAATCAAATCCACTCTGAAAATTTTGTTTTCACTGAGCTCGGTCCAAAACAATGGTGTACGGCATTTACGCCCGTACAAAGCCTCGTAAGGCGCCATCTTAATACTTGATTGAAAACTATTGTTGTAAGTGAATTCAATCAAAGGTAAATACCGTTCCCATGAACCACCGAACTCGAGAATGCAACATCTCAACATATCCTCAAGTATTTGAATTATCCGCTCGGATTGACCATCGGTTTGAGGGTGAAAGGCGGTCTTTGAAATGCAACTTGGTACCCAAAGCTTCTTGCAATTTCTTCCAAAATCACGAGGTGAACCTCGGATCTCTATCCGACGCAAGTAAATCGGTACCCGTGTAATCTCACAATCGAGAAACGTACAATTCAGCTAGTTTATCCAATGAAAATCCGTGCACATGGGGATAAAGTGAGCCGACTTAGTCAGTCTATCAACAACAACCCAAATCGCATCCTTCTTACTTGCTGACAATGGTAGTCCGGACACAAAGTCCATTGTGACTCGATCCCATTTCCATTCGGGTATCGTGATCGGCTGAAGTAATCCTGAAGGCACTTGATGTTCCGCTTTCACTTGTTGACATATTAAACATCTCGAAACAAAGTCGGAGATGTCTCGTTTCATACCATGCCACCAAAACCGACGTTTCAAATCGTTGTACATCTTCGTACTCCCCGGGTGAATTGCCATTCGGCTACAATGGGCTTCGTTCAGAATTATCGAAATGAGTTCCGAATTCTTTGGAACACACAGACGACTTCTGAACCTCAAACAATCGTCGTCATCAATTTGAAACTCCGATTCCTTGTTCGGAACACACTCAGCCCGTTTTGCAAGCAACTCATCGTCAACTTTCTGAGCCTCACGAATTTGATGAGTTAACAATGGTTTGGCCTTTAATTCGGCTACTAACACATTGTCGGGTAGAATAGACAGGTGTACATTCATTGCTCGTAAAGCAAACAGCGATTTTCGGCTTAAGGCGTTCGCAACCACATTAGCCTTTTGTAACACCCCGAACCCGAGACCGTCGCCGGAGTCGAACGCGAGGTGTTAACAGACTTCAACCCACTTATTGACAATTTTCAGACAAGCTGCCAATCTGAGTACTAGTCGCTCCAAAATTCATAACTTGAGTTTTACAACTCGAAAATCAGTTCCGTAAATTTTTCCTGAAACTAGACTCATATGTCCATCTACATATTTTTTTCTAGAATTTTTGGTCGAGCCAATTAGTACAGTTTATTAGTTAAAGTCTCGCCTGTTGTAGGGATCGACTACACTGACCTTTGTGCGTTACGAATTGGATATCTCCCTGTACAGGGCTTCAATACTAATGCCGTTTGTTTCTATAGAAACTAGACTCAGAGAGGAATCTACACATATATGGAATGACTCCTAATTATCTCTGGTTAATTTACAATGATTTTCCAAAGTTGGAACAGGGATCCAGAAACCGTTCTGGCCCTATTTCACAAGAACTTTAAAATCTGTTAACTTATAACTCATATGACCATTTCGTTTCTTCCATATGAAAGTAGATTCATCAAGGTACACTTACATAATTTATTTGCTATTTAATACCATTCCTACTATTTTAGTGATTTTCACATCCACGTCACTGCTGCTGTCAGCATCTGCCTTTAGTAGGCTTTACCTATTTCATACTTTCCATGATTCAATTGGCCCTTTTTACATACATAGCACAAAGCGTGATCATGATTAACCATTCCAATGGCTAATCGTTTCAAAATAATTCCATACCTCATAAGGGTCAACATACAAACGATTATAGTTCTATGCTAAAACGATATAAGCCATTTTCGCATGGCTATCCAAGTTTACACAAACCGAAGGTACATGACCTTCAACAAAGGATGGTCCTATACATGCCATTTCAAAGTTCAACCAAAATTTGTACCAAAATGGGGCTTCGATAGTGTGGATGACTTGACTTCTTTGATCCCGAATCCGATAGCTAACGAGCGAAACCTATAAAACAGAGAGCCAAAGCAGCGGGGTAAGCATTTTAATGCTTAGTAAGTCTCAAGCAATGAAATCAGCTTTGACTAAGGTATTTTATTCACATGGCTAATTAAACCACTTTACTAATTCACATTCCCATACTCATACTTATTTCACATCACCGACCCTTATGTTCATACACAAAGAACAACTTAGCCCAAGGCGGTAGCTCGTTTATCAACTTAGCGCATACTTACTTGTAAGAATTCAATTAGTACAAGCACATACAAACATACCTCATTGCTGGAATTTTCACAAGTGTATAAGCTGAAATTTTCACAGCAAGATTGCTCACTTCGAATCACATACTTTCGGATTTAACCGGATATAGCGACTTCAGACGATTGCCTTGGTCATAACCGGATTTGGTGACTTGCACAAAGGCCTTGGTCTTAGCCCGGATATATCAACTCGCACGAATGCCTTGGTCTTAGCCCGGATATATCAACTTCACGAATGCCTTCGGGTCTTAGCCGGATATATCAACTCATACGAATGCCTTGGTCTTAGCCCGGATATATTTCCAATGTTCACTTACATATATATCAATATTCAAGACACGTCCATAGTTCATTTTCGTTACTAAAGCTCTAACACAAAATATCTATCAACCTTTACTATTTCGGCTCAATGGCCACACAAACAAGGAGCATAATTTTGATATAATTCAAGTAGGGTCATCACTCAAGACTTACCTTGGATGTTGTCGAGCGATTTCGACGGCTATTCAACTACTTTTCCTTCCCTTTATCGGATTTAGCTCCCCTTTGCTCTTGAGCTAATTTACACAAATTTAACTTATTAAAATCTCATCATGATAGCTTATGGCCGAATATGACAAGGAGTGTAAATGGTCATATGGCCATCCTTTAGCTCAAATACACAATGGTCATGCACATTTTACATCACAACAAGCAATTCAATACATTCAAACATCAACGTGAAGTTCAAAGTACTTGGCCCTTATATACATTAGGCATCAAAGTTGTATATGTACGAAATCATAAATCGAACTCAACACATTAGTTAATATTCCTCTTAGCCGAATTTTCTAAGCCAAGAATAGGCATCAATATGCTTGCCTCAAACCGAATGCATGCACACTAATTACCCCTCATGTGGCGAATATACACTTAATACCACACAAAAAAAAACAGCATACATTTTACTACTAACACATTACATATCGTAATTCATTGCACATCTCTTATTTACTTCATAATCAACACATCATCACAAGCAAATATACACTTTGAATTAGTATATATGTCATACCAATCCATCATGTGCAAACATATATTCATGTAGGTGCAAGGGCGAATTCTCAAGTGGCTTATATCCAAATATATACACATTTCCAAAGCTTAAATCTTACTTACCATGCAACATGCATGAATTATACTTATGGATATATCATGGCGAATACCACAACACCACACCATTTCAATTTGGTCATGGTGAAACAAAGAACTTAGTATCTCATTCAAAAAATGCTAAAAGAAAATCTAAGAATCTTCAATCCTCCATCACATGTATCACTTTCAAGCTTGTTATTTAACATGCAATGGCATTAACACCACATTCACTTTGGCCGAATTTCATTCCCATGACATAACAAGGATTTGAACCATGGGCTAACAAGAACATTAAGCTAGCAACTAAAAACATGCATGAACCTCAAACATACCTTAATCTTGATGCAAGTTTAGCCAACCTCTTCCTAATCCTCTTCCAAACCAAGTATGAAGCAAAACTCCTTCCTTAACCTTAGTATTTTTACCAACAAGAGAGTGAAAAGAGATGAACAAAATTTTTTCTTTCTTCCTTTAGGACATTCGGCCAAGCTATGGAGGAAGATGGACACTTTTTTTTTTTTTGTTTCTCATCTACTAACATTAATTGTTTATTCCATACCCCTTATTTTATTCTTTCCATCATAACCCATTTACCAAACATGTTTCATGACATGATTTTTGCCCATAAATCCTTGTCATGGCCGGCCACTAGCTATGGGGAAATTTGACATGCAAGTCCATTGTTTTGCATGCATCCTTTAATTAGTCATCACACATTTCCCCTCATACTTTCAAAGTTTATTACTAGGTCCTTTCTAGTGAAATTCACATCTATAATTCTAAATCAAAGCATAAAAAATATCACACATGAGTTAACACACATTATAGGCAATAAAATAAATATTAAATTATTTTTATGCCTTGGTTTTGTGGTC
The DNA here is from genome assembly GCF_025698485.1 of Gossypium arboreum. Classification (NCBI taxonomy): domain Eukaryota; kingdom Viridiplantae; phylum Streptophyta; class Magnoliopsida; order Malvales; family Malvaceae; genus Gossypium; species Gossypium arboreum. The sequence continues at coordinate 80,263,890 of NC_069070.1, read as the reverse complement.
CCGAAACCACATTTCGACTAGGGTCGCTTTTAAGGTTGTCACAACTCTCCCCACTTTAGAAATTTTCGTCCCCGAAAATCTTACCGTAAATAGGTTTGGATATTGCTCTTTCATAGAGTTCTCGGGTTCCCAAGTAGCTTCTTCTATCCCGTGTTTGAGCCATAACACTTTCACTAGCGGAACCTTTTTGTTTCAGCAACTCTTTCATTTCACGAGCTAGGATACGAATCGGTTCTTCTTCATAACTCATATCGGCTTGAATTTCAACCTCGATGGACTAATTACGTGCGACGGATCGGATCTATAGCGTCAAGCATTGAAACATGGAAGACGTTGTGAATCTTTTCAAGTTCGGGGGCAAGATCAACGCGATACGCGAATCGGGCCAACTCGTTCGGAGATTTCGTGCGGCCCAATGAATCTCTGGCTCAACTTGCCCTTACTACCGAATCTGAGTATCTTTTCCACGGCGAAACTTTAAGAAACACTTTATCTCCCACCGATACTCAATGTCCTTTCGTTTCAAATCGCATACGATTTTCGGACGATCGGAGGCTATCTTGATTTTCACGGATTACTTTTACTTTCTGTTCAGCATCTTTAATCAAATCCACTCCAAAATTTTGTTCTCACCGAGCTCGGTCCAAAACAATGGTGTACGGCATTTACGCCCGTACAAAGCCTCGTAAGGCGCCATCTTAATACTTGATTGAAAACTATTGTTGTGGCGAATTCAATCAAAGGTAGGTACCGTTCCCACGAACCACCGAACTCGAGGATGCAACATCTCAACATATCCTCAAGTATCCGAATTATACGCTCGGATTGACCATCGGTTTGGGGTGAAAGGCGGTCTGAAATGCAACTTGGTGCCCAATGCTTCTTGTAATTTCTTCCAAAATCGCGAGGTGAACCTCGGATCTCTATCCGACACAATGTAAATCCACCCGTGTAATCTCACAATCGAGAAACGTACAATTCAGCTAGTTTATCCAATGAAAATCCATACATACGGGGATAAAGTGAGCCGACTTAGTCATCTATCAATAATAACCCAAATTGCATCCTTCTTACTTGTCGACAACGGCATCCGGACACAAAGTCCATTGTGACTCGATCCCATTTCCACTCGGGTATCGTGATCGGTCAAGTAACCACGAAGGCACTTGATGCTCCGCTTTCACTTGTTGACATATTAAACATCTTGCAACAAAGTCGGAGATGTCTCGTTTCATACCATGCCACCAAAACCGACGTTTCAACTCATTGTACATCTTCGTACTCCCCGGGTGGATTGCCATTCGGCTACAATGAGCTTCGTTCAGAATTATCGAAATAAGTTCCGAATTCTTTGGAACACACAAACGACTTCTGAACCTCAAACAATCGTCATCATCAATTTGAAACTCCGATTCCTTGTTCAGAACACACTCAGCCCGTTTTGCACGCAACTCCTCATCAACTTTCTGAGCTTCACGAATTTGATGAGTCAACAATGGTTTGGCTGTTAATTCGGCTACTAACACATTGTCGGGTAGGATAGACAAGTGTACATTCATCGCTCGTAAAGCAAACAGTGATTTCCGGCTTAAGGCATCCGCAACCACATTAGCCTTTCCCGGGTGATAGTCAATGACCACTCATAATCCTTTAAATACTCGAGCCAACGTCTTTGTCGCAGATTTAAGTCTCTTTGAGTCATCAAATATTTGAGACTTTTGTGATCCGAATATACATGGCACTTCTCACCAAATAAGTAATGTCGCCATATCTTTAAAGCGAATCGATGGCGCCAATTCGAGATCATGGGTGGATAATTTTTCTCATGTGGCTTTAATTGTCTCGACGATAGGCCACAACTCGACCTTCTTGCATCAATACGCAACCTAACCCAAGTAGGGAGGCGTCACTATAGATGACAAACTCTTTGCCGATTAAAATTTGTACTAATCTTGGAGCTTAGTCAAATGAGTTTTCAATTGGTCAAAACTTTTCGACACTTTTCCGTCCATTCAAACTTGACATCTTTTCAAGCGGTTTACGTCATGGGTGTGGCTATCATCGAGAATCCTTTTACAAACCGTCGTAGTAATGTAAGCAAGTCCCAAAAGCTCGAACCTCAAGAATATTTCTTGGAGGTTTCAGTTAAGTATGGCTGAAATTTTGCTTGGGTCGACTCGAATACCCGATGCAGATACCACGTGACCCAAGAAGCTAACCTCTCTTAACCAGAACTCACACTTGCTAAACTTAGCATATAACTGCTTATCCCGTAAAATTTGCAACACTAATCTCAGGTGCTCCGCATGTTCGGTCTCATCTCTTGAATAGACCAAGATGTCGTCGATGAACACAACTACGAACCGATCCAAATATGATCTGAAGATCCGATTCATCAAATCCATAAATACCGCAGGGGCATTAGTGAGCCCAAAGCGGCATCACTAAGAACTCGAGTGACCATATCTCGCTCAAGGCGGTTTTGGGTATGTCCGAATCTCGGATTCAAGAATCGATAATAGCCCGATCTCAAATCTATTTTTGAGAACACCGAGGCTCCTTCAATTGATCGAACAAATCATCGATACGTGGTAACGGATACTTGTTCTTTATTGTCACTTTATTAAGTCGGCGATAGTCGATGCACAACCTCATGGTTCCGTCCTTCTTTTCACAAACAACACCTGGTGCACCCCAAGGTGAAAAACTCGAGGCGAGCAAAACCTCTATCCATCAACTCTTGCAATCGAGCTTTCAACTCCTTTAATTCCGTTGGTGCCATACGATATGGAGCTATCGAAATCGGTGTGGTCCGGTACAAGCTCAATGCCAAACTCTATCTCCGAACAGTGGCAAACCCGCAATTCTTCTGAAAACGTCCGGTATTCACAAACCCACCGCATGATTTGGGTTCTATTCCTAACTCCTTATCATCAAGTACATACGCAAGGTATGCTTCACACCCTTTTCTTACATATTTCGGGCCAACATTGATGATATTACGGTGGCAACCCTTCAAGTTCGTAGACTCAACTCGGATCATCTCGTTGTTTGCGCATCTCAAATCAATAGTCTTGCTTTTTCAATTCACAACCGCATCATGCACGGTCAACCAATCCAACCCAAGAATAACATCAAATTCATCGAACGGCAAAAGCATCAAGTCCGCGGAAAGCGTGTACCTCAATTACTAGGGGCATTTCTTACACACTTTGTCGACCAGCACATAACGACCCAAAGGATTTGACACCGAATTACGAACTCAAGAGACTCAATAGGCAAAGTCTTCTTTGGATGCTAAGGTTTCGCATATATAAGAATGAGTAGAACCGGGGTCAATCAAAGCAATCACATTAGTATCAAAGAGAGTGAAAGTACCAGTAATAACATCCGGCGAGGAGGCATCCTCGGCGCCGCGATAGCATAAGTCCTAGTGGAGCGCGAGCCTCGGATCTGGTCGCAAGATCTCTAGATCCTCTCGACCACCACTAGCCTTGCCCGTATTTCCGGATGGTCTACCTCGAGCGGTGGTAGTACCGGTTTCCCACTCCGATCTACATTCTGTTCGACAACCTCGGGCAATCTTTAATGAAGTGGTCAACTGATCCACACTTGTAACAGAGCGGTCACGGAATCTACACTTCAAAATGCCATTTGCCACAATATCTGGCACTCAGTCCTCTCTCGTCGATCATTCCCACTTGGCGATCGAAGTGATTCGTGTGGTCACAGGGTCGATCGCGATCTCGTCTAGAAAAGCCCGAAGTGTCTCTAGATCGGCCTAAGCCATCTCTAAGTTTCTTTGATGAGTGTTGGAAGGGCTTCCCGAATACCTCTTACTGAAACTCCCTTGCTCCCGCTTCCGCTTTCCTTTTCTCCATACTAAACTCCTCGGCTTTGCATCGCTTTCGCTCGACGAGAGTCACAAACTCTCGGATTTCCAAAATGCCAACATACTGCTTTATCTCATCATTCAGTCCATCTTGAAGCGTTTACACATCACGACTTCGAAGAAATGCATTCTCGCTGCATCGCTAAGCCTCACGAATTTTCGTTCATAGTCGGTAACCGACATGGAACCTTGTTTAAGTTCGAGAAATTCCTTTCGTTTTGGTCCATAAATCTCGGTGATATACTTTTTCGAAACTCGGTTTGGAAGAACTCCCAAGTTACTTGTTCAGGGCACTGTGTAAGTCGAGTACTCCACCAATAGTAGGCGTAATCACGTAGCAAGGAGATGGTACACTTTAGGCATTCATCGGTGTACAAGATAGCTCATCGAAAGTACCGGATCGTGTTGTCCAACCAAAATTGACTTGCTCGGCATCATCACTATCCGTAGCTTTAAATTCAGTAGCCCCATGTTTTGGATTCTATCAAGCTGGGGCTTATTCGACCTTATTTGGTCAATTCAGGAGGCATTGTAGGTGCGGGGTGTGTTTGTTGGGAATGGAGGTTGTGGAACAGCCGTATTAGTTCGAATGTATTGGTTGAACCAATCATTCATCACGCTATAAAAGGCTTGTCTAGCCTCGTCATTCGGATTACTAGCAACAGGTTGAGAGTCCGCGGCGCTGTCCCTTGTCAGGGAGCAGCGCCACACTCTCCACATCATCAGCTATCGCTTCGGTTGGGATCGGGATCCATTACTATAAATAAACACAAGTTCAAACGTCAGAAATCACCACACTATCATATAATCACATAAAATGGCATGTATAGCTAGACCCCAAACGCATTACGGTAGTCCTAGAATCGACTAAACCGTAGCTCTGATACCAATAAAATTGTAACACCCCGAACCCAAGACCGTCGCCGGAGTCGAACGCGAGGTGTTAATGAGACTTCAACCCACTTATTGACAATTTTCAGACAAGCTGCCAATCTGAGTACTAGTCGCTCCAAAATTCATAACTTGAGTTTTACAACTCGAAAATCAGTTCCGTAAATTTTTCCTGAAACTAGACTCATATGTCCATCTACATATTTTTTCTAGAATTTTGGTCGAGCCAATTAGTACAGTTTATTAGTTAAAGTCTCGCCTGTTGTAGGGATCGACTACACTGACCTTTGTGCGTTACGAATTGGATATCTCCTGTACAGGGCTTCAATACTAATGCCGTTTGTTTCTATAGAAACTAGACTCAGAGAGGAATCTACACATATATGGAATGACTCCTAATTATCTCTGGTTAATTTACAATGATTTTCCAAAGTTGGAACAGGGGATCCAGAAACCGTTCTGGCCCTATTTCACAAGAACTTTAAAATCTGTTAACTTATAACTCATATGACCATTTCGTTTCTTCCATATGAAAGTAGATTCATCAAGGTACACTTACATAATTTATTTGCTATTTAATACCATTCCTACTATTTTTAGTGATTTTTCACATCCACGTCACTGCTGCTGTCAGCATCTGCCTTTAGTAGGCTTTACCTATTTCATACTTTCCATGATTCAATTGGCCCTTTTACATACATAGCACAAAGCGTGATCATGATTAACCATTCCAATGGCTAATCGTTTCAAAATAATTCCATACCTCATAAGGGTCAACATACAAACGATTATAGTTCTATGCTAAAACGTATATAAGCCATTTTCGCATGGCTATCCAAGTTTACACAAACCGGAAGGTACATGACCTTCAACAAAGGATGGTCCTATACATGCCATTTCAAAGTTCAACCAAAATTTGTACCAAAATGGGGCTTCGATAGTGTGGATGACTTGACTTCTTTGATCCCGAATCCGATAGCTAACGAAAGCGAAACCTATAAAACAGAGAGCCAAAGCAACGGGTAAGCATTTTAATGCTTAGTAAGTCTCAAGCAATGAAATCAGCTTTGACTAAGGTATTTTATTCACATGGGTAATTAAACCACTTTACTAATTCACATTCCCATACTCATACTTATTTCACATCACCGACCCTTATGTTCATACACAAAAGAACAACTTAGCCCAAGGCGGTAGCTCGTTTATCAACTTAGCGCATACTTACTTGTAAGAATTCAATTAGTACAAGCACATACAAACATACCTCATTGCTGGAATTTTCACAAGTGTATAAGCTGAAATTTTCACAGCAAGATTGCTCACTTCGAATCACATACTTTCGGATTTAACCGGATATAGCGATCAGACGATTGCCTTCGGTCATAACCCGGATTTGGTGACTTGCACAAAGGCCTTCGGTCTTAGCCGGATATATCAACTTCATACGAATGCCTTGGTCTTAGCCGGATATATCAACTCGCATCGAATGCCTTGGTCTTAGCCCGGATATATCAACTCATACGAATGCCTTGGTCTTAGCCCGGATATATTTCCAATGTTCACTTACATATATATCAATATTCAAGACACGTCCATAGTTCATTTTCGTTACTAAAGCTCTAACACAAAATATCTATCAACCTTTACTATTTCGCTCAATGGCCACACAAACAAGGAGCATAATTTTGATATAATTCAAGTAGGGTCATCCTCAAGACTTACCTTGGATGTTGTCGAGCGATTTCGACGGCTATTCAACTACTTTTCCTTCCCTTTATCGATTTAGCTCCCCTTTGCTCTTGAGCTAATTTACACAAATTTAACTTATTAAAATCTCATCATGATAGCTTATGGCGAATATGACAAGGAGTGTAAATGGTCATATGGCCATCCTTTAGCTCAAATACACAATGGTCATGCACATTTTTACATCACAACAAGCAATTCAATACATTCAAACATCAACGTGAAGTTCAAAGTACTTGGCCCTTATATACATTAGGCATCAAAGTTGTATATGTACGAAATCATAAATCGAACTCAACACATTAGTTAATATTCCTCTTAGCGAATTTTCTAAGCCAAGAATAGGCATCAATATGCTTGCCTCAAACCGAATGCATGCACACTAATTACCCCTCATGTGGCGAATATACACTTAATACCACACAAAAAAAAACAGCATACATTTTACTACTAACACATTACATATCGTAATTCATTGCACATCTCTTATTTACTTCATAATCAACACATCATCACAAGCAAATATACACTTTGAATTAGTATATATGTCATACCAATCCATCATGTGCAAACATATATTCATGTAGGTGCAAGGGCCAATTCTCAAGTGGCTTATATCCAAATATATACACATTTCCAAAGCTTAAATCTTACTTACCATGCAACATGCATGAATTATACTTATGGATATATCATGGCGAATACCACAACACCACACCATTTCAATTTGGTCATGGTGAAACAAAGAACTTAGTATCTCATTCAAAAAATGCTAAAAGAAAATCTAAGAATCTTCAATCCTCCATCACATGTATCACTTTCAAGCTTGTTATTTAACATGCAATGGCATTAACACCACATTCACTTTGGCGAATTTCATTCCCATGACATAACAAGGATTTGAACCATGGGCTAACAAGAACATTAAGCTAGCAACTAAAAACATGCATGAACCTCAAACATACCTTAATCTTGATGCAAGTTTAGCCAACCTCTTCCTAATCCTCTTCCAAACCAAGTATGAAGCAAAACTCCTTCCTTAACCTTAGTATTTTCGGCCAACAAGAGAGTGAAAAGAGATGAACAAAATTTTTCTTTCTTCCTTTAGGACATTCGCCAAGCTATGGAGGAAGATGGACACTTTTTTTTTTTGTTTCTCATCTACTAACATTAATTGTTTATTCCATACCCTTATTTTATTCTTTCCATCATAACCCATTTACCAAACATGTTTCATGACATGATTTTTGCCCATAAATCCTTGTCATGGCGGCCACTAGCTATGGGGAAATTTGACATGCAAGTCCATTGTTTTGCATGCATCCTTTAATTAGTCATCACATTTCCCTCATACTTTCAAAGTTTATTACTAGGTCCTTTCTAGTGAAATTCACATCTATAATTCTAAATCAAAGCATAAAAAATATCACACATGAGTTAACACACATTATAGGCAATAAAATAAATATTAAATTATTTTTATGCCTTGGTTTTGTGGTCCCGAAACCACATTTCGACTAGGGTCGTTTTAAGGCTGTCACACCTTTCCTGGGTGATAATCAATGACGAGCTCATAATCTTTTAACAACTCGAGCCAACCTCTTTGTCGCAGATTTAAGTCTCTTTGAGTCATCAAATATTTGAGACTTTTGTGATCCGAGTACACATGGCACTTCTCACCAAATAAGTAATGTCGCCATATCTTTAAGGCGAATACGATGGCAACCAGTTCGAGATCATGGGTCGGATAATTTTTCTCCTGTGGCTTTAATTGTCTCGACGCGTAGGCCACAACTCGACCTTCTTGCATCAATACGCAACCTAACCCAAGTAGGGAGGCATCACTATAGATGACAAACTCTTTGCCAGATTCGGGCTGCACTAAAAGTGGAGCTTCCGTCAAATGAGTTTTCAATTGATCGAAACTTTTCTGACACATTTCCGTCCATTCAAACTTGACATCTTTACAAGCGGTTTACGTCATGGGTGTGGCTATGATTGAGAATCCTTTTACAAACTGTCGGTGAGTAAAGCAAGCCCCAAAAGCTCCGAACCTCAGTAATATTCCTCGGAGGCTTCCAGTTAAGTATGGCTGAAATTTTACTCGGGTCGACTCGAATACCCGATGCAGATACCACATGACCCAAGAAGCTAACCTCTCTTAACCAGAACTCACACTTGCTGAACTTAGCGTATAACTGCTTGTCTCGTAAAACTTGCAACTGTGACAGCCCAAAATAGACCCTAGCCGGAATGTGGTTTCGGGACCACAAAACCGAGGCATAATAATAATTTAAAATTTATTTCGATGCCTATAATATGTGAGTATTCATGTATGACATTTTTTGATGATTGATTTAGTGTTATAAAGGTGAATTTCACTAGAAAGGACTTGTGTGAGAAAATTTAGAATTGAGATAGGCAAATGTGGAAGTGGCCTATTGATGCACACTAGAAATGTTGTCCTTGCATGTCAAATTCCCCAAATTTGACTATAGTGGCCGACCATGGTGATGAATATGGGCAAAAGAAAACATGTCTTAAACATGTTTTGCTAGTGGTGCATGTTAGAAATAATAAAATAAGAGTATGGAAAAAAAAGGAAAAAAAATGTTCATCTTTCACCATAGCTCTTGGCCGAATGTCCTAAGGAAAGAAAAGAAAATTTTGCTCATCCATTTTCACTTCTTGGCCGAAAATACTAAGGAAAAGGGGAGGATTTTTGCTTCATGCTTGGTTTGGAAGAGATCTAGAAGGAGATTTGGCTAAGTTTGCATCAAGATTAAGGTATGTATGAGGTTGTGTTAGGAGTTTCATGCATGTCTTGGTTGCTAACTTGATGTGCATGTTAGCCATGGCTCAAATCTTTGTTATGCCATGGAAATGGTATTTGGCCAAAGTTGTTATGGTGATAAAGCCATTGCATGCTAAGTGTGAAGCTTGATGATGATGCATGCAATGATGGATTTTCTACTCATGAGTAAGATTTTGAGTTTCTCTTTGTTTTATCATGATTGAAGTTGAAAAGGAGCATGATTGTCATATTCGCCATGATGCATTCTTGAGCATGATTCATGCTTCTTGCATGTTAGTTAAAATTTGTGTTTTGGATGGCTATGGACACCTTGAAAATTCGCCATGCTCATATATGCATATATATGATTGCACATTATGTTTTGGTTATAAACTAAGTGATGAATATATTGGTTTAAAGAAGAAGATGTGGAAGAATGCTTGTGAAATTGCAAGCACAATTCGCCTAGCACACATGTAGGTGCTTGATGCTATATTATAAGTTTTGGGCCACAATGTGCAAAGCATTAATTAGTAAATTGCATGCTGTTTTTGTGAGGTATTAATGCAAAATTGACCTCAACATGTACATGAATATTCGGCCTTGGGTAGCCTATTGAAGGCCTTAGCATTTCCTTGATGCTCGAATAAATTGTATTGAATTGCTTGATGTAGTATAAAATGTGCATGACCATTGTGTATTCAAGCTAAAGGGTGGCCATATGACCATTTAAACTCCTTGTCATATTCGCCAAAGCTATCACAATGAGGTTTTAATAAATTGAATTTGTTTGAATTAGCTCAAGAGCTTAGAGGGCCACAATCGGACAAGGGAAGGAGAAAGTGATCGAATAGCCGAAAAAGCCGTTCGACAACATCCGAGGTAAGTCCTCAAGAAGTGACCTTACTTGAATTATGTGAGATGAAGTATGGATGTGTATGATTATTGATTTATGTGTATGAGAAATTGAATGATACCCGGGCTAAGTCCCGGCGTAATATGCTTGTGAATATATGTGCGTTTGAGCCTTAGTAATGTAAAATGAAATATGTATGTCCAATGATTATTGATGTATGTGTACATGAGAAATTGAATAATATCCGGCTAAGCCCGAAGACAATTATGCTGGAAATTATATCCGGGTTAAGACCCGAAGGCAATTGTGCTAGTGGCTATATCCGGGCTAAGACCCGAAGGCATTCGTGCGAGTTATTCTATCCGGGCTAAGACCCGAAGGCATTTGTGCACGTGATTATATCCGGTTATATTCCGAAGAATCTTGGGCTGGACGTGAGTGTTGGTTGCTGTAATGAATTCAATTAGTACACTCGAAAGGCCCAAAGGATAAGGTACGTTATATGTGCATTGAAAGTCGACATGTTTGAGCAACATTACGCTCAATCGACTAATGAATTTCAGTTATTGAATTGATTGATACTTTGTGAAATTATATAATGATGAAGTGTGAAGTAAGAATGTGTATTAATGAAATGATGCATTTGGCTATGTGAATGTATTGCTGTAATTAGAGTTGATTATATTCCTTGAGACTTACTAAGCATAAGAATGCTTACCCGTTGCTTTGGCTCTCGCTTTTTTTTAGATTTCGTCAAGCAATTGGATTTGGGATCGTTGAAGTCAAGTCATTCACACTATCAAGCCTCCATTTTGGTATAAATTTTTGATTGAACTTGAGATGGCATGTATAGGACTACCTCTTGTTTGTTAAATATGTTGTAATGTAAGTATGTACGACCATGCGAAAATGGCTCTAAAAGGAAGCATGAACTTAGACAAATTGTGGGTTGTATGTATATATTTGGTGTCATGATGTGGCTATGGCTTGGAAATGGGAATGTTGGTCATATGATCAACCATTTGCATGGTTAAAATGATCATATATGAACCTATGTATGGCAAGACTAGTTGATTCATGGAGACTACCAAATAGGTAAGTCCTATCTTAAAACAGATGCTGCCAGCTGCAGTGGCATGAATGTGAAAAATCACCAAAATTCATAGGAATGGAATTAAATAGTGAATAAGCTATTTAAATGAACCTTGATGAGTCTATTTTCATATGGAAGAAACGAAATGGTCATAGGAGTTACAGGTTAAGAGATATTAAAGCTATTGTGAGACAGGGCCAGAATGGTTTCTGGGTTCCCTGTCGCAACTTTAAAAATTCACTATAAATTATCCAAAAAGAATTAGGAGATATACATTATATGTACAGATTCCATTTTGAGTCTAGTTTCATTAGAAACAAACGACACCAGCATTAAAGCCCTGTACAGAGAGATATTCAAGTTATACTGTGCGAAGGTCAGAGCAGTCGATCCCTGTAACATGGGTAACTTTAACTAATAAACTGTACCAATTGGCCTGACAAAAAATCCTAGAAATAAATCCATGGATGGATATATGAGTCTAAATTCAGGAAAATTTACGAAACCAGTTTCCGAGTTTTGAAACTCGATATATGATTTTAAAGCGCATAGTGACGCAGTTTTCCAGCCTGACTGGAAATGTCAAATTAGTGGGCAAAACATGTGAACTTGGCTTGTTAACCCCTGTCCCGACACGGCGATGGTCTCGGGTTTGGGGTATTACAATTTTATTGGTATCGAGCCACGGTTTAGTCGATTCTAGGACTACCGTGATGTGTTTGGGTCTAGCTATACATGCCATTAAATGATGAATCGATAGTGTGATGATTTCGACAATTTGACTTTATGTTTGTTTATAGCAATGGATCCCGATCCCAACCGAGCGATAGCTGATGATGTGGAGAGTGTGGCGCGCTGCTCGCACAAGGGACAGCGTCGGCGGACTCTCAACCTATGGCCAGCAATCCTAATGACGAGGCTAGGCAAGCCTTTTATAGTGTGATGAGCGAATGGTTTAATCAATACATTCGAACCAACACTACATTCCACAACCTCCATTCCCGACAAATGCAACCCCGCACCTACAATACCTCCGGTGACTGACCAAATAAGGTCAAGTAAGCCCCCAATCGATAGGATTCAAAACATGGGGCCATGAATTTAAGGCTACGGATGATGATGATGCTGAAGAAAGCCTGAATTATGGTTAGATAACACTATCCGGTGCTTGATGAGCTATCTCAGTACACCGATGAGTGCTTAAAGTGTACCATCTCCTTGCTACGCGAGTCCGCCTACTATTGGTGGAGTACTCGACTTTGTGGTGCCTAGGAGCAAGTGACTTGGGAATTCTTTCAAACCGAGTTCAAAAAAGTATATCGATCAGAGATTCATCGACCAAAAGCGGAGGAATTTCTTGATCTTAAGCAAGGTTCTATGTCCGTTATCGATCTACGAACGAAAGTTTGTGAGGCTTAGCCAGTGCAGCGAGAATGCATTTCGTCCGGCTATTATGTAAACGCCGAGGATGGGCTGAATGATGATATAAGGATGTTTGTTGGCATTCTCGAGATACGAGAGTTCGTAGTACTTGTTGAGCGAGCTTGTAAAGCCGAATAGCTTAGAAAGGAGAAACAAAAAGCTGATGTGGGATTGGAGAATTCGAAGAGGTCCTCGGAAAGTCTCTTCAACAAGCATCGAAGAGATTTCGAGATGATGCGAGCCGGTCTAGAGGCGTTTGGGCTTTTCTAGACGAGGACGCGATCGACCCCTGTGACCACCACGAGTCACTTGATCACCAGTGGTGGAAATGATCGCGAGAGAGGCGGAGTGTCCACATTGTGGCAAATGGCATTCGGGGAGCTGTTGGTTTCGTGATCGCTCCGCTATAAGTGTGGATCGGCCGACCACTTTATGAAGGATTGCCCGAGGATGCATGAGCAGAATGTAAGTCGAGTGCAAACCCGGGTGCTACCATTGCTCGAGGTAGGCCACCTAGAAATATGGGCAATGTCGTTGGCGGTCGAGAGGATCTAGAGATGCTACCATCAGATCCGAGGCTCGTGCTCTGCTAGGACTTATGCCATACTGCCGCACGCCGAGGATGCCGCCTCTCCGGATGTTATTACCGGTACTTTCACTCTTTTCAATACAAATGTGATTGCTTTGATTGACCACGGTTCTACTCATTCATATATATGTGAAACCTTAGCATCC